>NW_002987010.1:1066905-1085796 GCF_000006295.1 Pediculus humanus corporis
ATGGCCTCCGGAAAAACCCCACAATTAAGCAAAGAAATTGCCCAGCTCAAATACACAGGTAATTAATTTAATTTAATTAAAAAATTCTAATTAAGTATAATAATAATAATAATAATAATACACCCACCTTCGTAAGCTGTTGCAACAATTTTAAAAAATCCAAACTAAATTCAATAATAATAATAATAATAACACGAGTACGTCATTAAATTTATTGTTTAAAAGGAAAAAAATTTATTTTAACCTAAATCCTCCTTTTTTTTTATGTATAATAACAATTATGCATAATTTTAAGATTAACTCCCCCCCCCCAAGATTAAAAAAAAATTTTTTTTTGTTTGCCTTCGTGCTTTTTCCCTTTTTTTATTACTACAATCATGAACACAGCTGACGACGGGAAAATCGTTAAAAGATCTGAAGGTGGCAGGGAACACAATAAGGGATGAAAAATATTGACTTTATGATTTATGACACTTTGAAATAAAATTTTTTACGAGAAAAACGTTGAAGAAAATTTTTTTTTTTTTCGATTATAATTTTAATAAGAGTAATTTTCCGAACTGTAAAAAAAAAAAAAAAATTCGTCTTGTTGCCTCATTTAAATTTTTTTATTTTTTTCAAACGTAATTTATACGGCCGTCAAGTAAAATAAAGTAAAGTAAAAAAAAAATCCATTTTTTTCATTTTTTTAAATGGAAATAAATGTTTTCGGTTAAATCCAGATTAATTTTCACTTTAGTTTATTTTTCCTCCCCCATTTTGGTTTTTTTCTTAATCTTCTAATTTTTTTTTTTTTCCCACCGAAATAAGAAAATTTTATTTTTTTTTTTTACTTTTGAACAAAATTAATGATTTTTTTTTTTTTTTTTTTTGAATTATTTTTCAAAAATCTCGATTCAATTTCCTTGTCGGATAACCAAAAAGGAAATAGATTTGTAATAAAATGATAATAGAATGAATGAATGAATGGATGAGGGAAAAAGTTAAAAAAACCGTAAATAAATTTTCTTTTTTTTTTTTCTTAACGTAAATCTCTTTGTTTTTTTTTATCATATCTACCAAAAGTCGTCATCATCATACTACGTATGTTCATTCTTTTAGAATTAGGGTGAGGGAAACAAAACGATAGATACTCTAAAATAAACGAATGGATTTCCGGTTTTCCCGTTCGAAAAGGAAATTACAAATGTAATCTTTTAGAAAATTAGTCACTTAGATAAAGCTTATTCGAATAAAAAAAAAAATTTATTATTATTATTATTATTATTTACAATAGAAAAAAAATTTAAAAAAAAAAAAAAAAACGTCATTCGTTTTCCCTCTTGATAAGATTTAATCTCGGATATAAAAAAAAAAAGAAAAAGATTTTCCAGAAAATAAATTTTAATTTTGATATCGTTCAGAAAATTATACATTTTTAATTTCATGTTACTCGAAATGAAATAAATTTTATTCAATTTTCGAAAAAACTTGATTCGTAGCAAAACAATTTCAGTGTGATTAATGGCGTAATAAAATGAAAACAATTTTTTATAATGGGGCACAACATTTTACTCCGTAAATATTTTTGTTTGGAAAATTCAAAACAGATGCTTTCATCATTCGTACCCTCAATATTTGAAATATTTTTCCAGAAAGAAAACGGTTAAATTACAAAATTCCTTCATACGAACGCGGGGGATGAGAATAACAAACAATAATAATAATAATAATAATAAATTTTTTCTTTTTTTTTTTTTTAAAATTTTTCATTAAAACATTTTCATACCATGTAAAAAAAATTAAAATAAAAAAAAAACGCTTGTAATAACTTATTGATATTTTTAATAAATATTAACCCCAGCAAAAATTGAACACATTATTAATAGCAAAATTTGTCAAAATTAATTTTTACCAAAGCATTTTAATTAATGATTAAATAATTTTTTTTAAAAAAAAAAGTGGAAGAAGAAAAATTCGACCCCTAATTTTTTTTTTTGCTAAAGGAAAGAAAAGGGAGTTTTTGTTGTTGTTGTTGTTGCAACAGCTTCCTAAAAAAGGGTGTTTCTCTCACTTGACAATCTGTGTTTGAGAGATATAAACTGGAGCTTAAGAGTCTCCAAAGAAAAAAGATGCGGTGGGAAATATATCCACTTGATAAGGGTAAATAGACATTTTCCATCTGAATATTTTTTTTTTCTTTTTTTTTTTATTAATTCAACTTTTTTCTCTATCTTTTTTTTTCGGGGGGGGAGGGTTATCATTTAATTTCTTTTCGTATTTTCTTTAAAAAAAATTCAATTCGTCGCGATTAATTACGCGGGAAAAATTCGAATGAGTCTTTCATAACGAAACTTATTGTTTACTTACGACACTCCAACTAATAAATTAATGACGTATCAATTTTTTTTTTTTTTTTTCTAGATTTATTTCCCTACGTCGAAAACGATGCAGTCACAAAAGAATTTCTACAAAAGCTTTTTGAAATTCTTTTCATATTCATTAAAGAAACAAACGACAGAGACATGAAAGTTTTAAATTTTAAACATCCCGAAGAAATGTTTAAAAATTTAGATTTGGAAATTCCAAATAATGGTAAATCATTACAAACACTTTTGGACGATTGTCACACGACATTAAAAAATCAAGTAAGAACGGGTAAGTTGACTTTTCTTTTGCCACGTTTTTTTTAAATTTGTAATGAAAGAAAAAAAGAAAAAAAGATTTTCCCACGTCTGCGCGTAATCGTAACAATTACTTAAAAAAAAAGAAAAAAAAAAAAGAAAAAGATTTTCTATAATATAAACTCTATCATTCTACCCTATTTTTTTCTTTTTCCCATTGAATGTGACAAGACAAATCCTTGCAAGGATAATAGTTAAATAAGAAATATAGTAAAAATATTATAGACTGACAAGAATATAACACTCTCAGTCAGTCTAGGGATGAAAAAAAAAAATACCATCAAGGAAAATCTTTAATATTTTTTTTTTTATATACGAATATTCCCTAACGGCAAAAAGACATTTGTAATGTTTTCAAAAAAGGAAAATTTTTAAAGAAAAAAAACTTGAAAAAAATTTTCCGTTGGAAAAACTGTGAAAAAAAATATTTAGAATCAAAATCTGCAATTGACAGCACTTACATTAGCCAATGAGCACTCAACCAAAAACATATTTTCTCAACCGTAATTACACTCAAGGATTACATGTCTCAATCTAATGGATTTTGAATTAACTGAAACTTTTTTGTAAAGAGTTTTTTTTTTTTTTTTTTATGCGTGCGAGATATGTAGGGGCGCGCCTTGCTTACCATCCCTTTCCCATTTTGGGGTTAAAATTAAAAAAAAAAAATTAAAAAAAACTCACCGAATATAAAATCACGTATTGTAATAATTTCAATTCGACGTAGTAAAATTTCATCCATGTTCAATGACGTCAGATCTTTTTTTTAATAATTCCTCCCCCCCGAACGATGATGATGATGATGATGATAAATCTAAAAAAAAAAAAGAAAAGAGAAAATTAAAATTTTTTTTACAGAGGAAAAGAATTTTTTTATTTTCTTTTTCTCTCTCTCCCCTTCCCTCTCCCCACCCCGTCCTCCAACCCCCATTTCTCATACTAGAAATTTCAAAAAGTCGATTCTGTGTGTTATACTTATCGGTTTGTAATAACGGAGTTATTTGATAAATGGTCGTCTGGAGGGGGATTTAAAATAATTAAAATAACGGGGAACATATGGGTTTTAGAGGGTAATTCCAGAGGGATGCCTTTTGTTAAATTGTTTTCCTTTTTTTTTTTTTTTTTTTTTTTTTATTATAAATCTAACCTTCAACGCAAAAATTAGTGCCTATTTTATTTTTTTTTTAAACTCCACCCCATCCCCTTTACTTTTTTCGTAATAAATTTTTTTAATTTGATTTAAATTAAAATTTTACTTTTTTTTGTTTTCCACAAAAAAAATTGTATATTTTGTGAAATGATAATAATAAATTCACCACGTGTGCACGTGGAAATTTAGTTATTGTTGTCAAACCATAATTAAATCATTTTTTGAAACGTTTATTAATAACATTGTGGAAAGTCACGTGCATGGAGAGTAACTTAATAACAAATGTGTGAATAGACCTTGTTAAAGTTTTCTTTACTTTTTCTATTATTAAATTTTTTTTTTTTTTTCCAACATAACATTTTACTTTCCTTTATTTTCTCGTATTTAAAAACAACAACAAAAATTATTATTATTATTATTATTAGGGTTTCGAGTTATTTTAGTTATCAGAAAACAACAACAACAACATTTAAAAAAAAAAAAAAAGACAATTTAAATTCACAATAAGAAAAAAAACAAGAGTAATTTTTAGTAATAATAATAATTATTATTGTTTCGAATTATGTTTTTATGTTATTTAAATAATTCATTGTTATTTTTTGTTTCTAAAATTTTCTTTTTTATGAAAAAGAATTGCAACGTTCCCGTGAATTTTTTTAAAAAGAAAACAGGTTTAAATTTAATGTTAAAATAAATTAAATGTGTGGTGAAATTTTTTTTTTTTTTTTTATTATGTAATTTTCAATAGGGTAGTGAAAGCCTTTAACTATTCTTATATACAAAATAACCCTTATTAATGGCAGGGCTTCGGTTGAAAACTCCCGGGAATTAATTTTTTTCTCCCCCAATCTTCTTTGGACAAGCTGCTCTTCCTGTGAGATAATCTGGATTTCAGCCCTTAAAGTATATTGCACTTTACTTTTGGAATGGGCCTTGATGATCGAACAACACTGGAATGTTCTTTTTTTTTTTTTTTTTATCTTAACCCCTAAATCTATTATCCCTTTTCATTTTTTTATATCTAACTGAAAATTATTTTTCTTTCATAATAATAATAATAATAATAATAATAATAATAAAATATTGAAAGGAAATAATATTTTGATATATCTATATAAAATATCTAAAGTTAAAAATGACGTTTTCCAAGTGATAATGACACTCCTACCAACCATTTTTTTTTTTTTTTATCATTTTTTTTTTTTTTTTTATTCAACTAAATATTTTGGAGAACATGAGCTTTTCCGCATGTGAGCAATTCCTCCACATTTAAAAAGTTTTTTTCCTTTTCACATTGAAAATCTCTTTTAAATTTTCCATTTTGCGATTGTGGTTTTCAATACATTCGCAATATTCGAAATTATTTCCGTTTTTTCTTTTCACTTTATCTAATTTTTAGTTGTTAAGTTGGCAGCCACATTTCATTCATTTTCCTTTTTTAAGATCTGTTTCATCATTTTTCTCTACAATTTTATAACGTAACTTTTATTCAACTAACGACGTTATTTTCCGTATTTGATAATAATTGATAATAATAAAAAAACGAGCATTGTCATTATTATTTACCAATCGAAAATTTCTTCCAGAAAAAAAAAAAAGGTTGATTTACGAATTTACAAGAGAGAGAGAGAGAGAGACATTAAAGACAGAAAATGATCTCAATCAACGTCACTTTCAGATTTACTTTAATCCTTAATCCATTGTCAGTCCAAACATGGAACAATTTTACGACTGACTACTTTCATCCCTCCCATACATGTATGCTGTGTCTTTTGAACCGTCAAATATGCTTTTTGGCATTTATGTTTTTAATGTCTTCTTTTCTTTTCCCTATCTTTTGTTGTTTGTTGTTTTTTTTTAATTTCATGTTTGTAAAGATTTGAATTAATTTCACAAAAAAAAATAAATAAATAAATAAAATTTGATAATAATTGATTTTATATCATTATAGATTTTTCCATTTCCTATTTCATTTATTTTAGCTGTATCCGGTTCTGTAATTGCATTCCTTGATTTTTCTTTCAAATTTAATCAAAATTTCAAGTTTTTTTTTTAAAAGGTTTATGAAAAATTCATTTCTTTCAATTTTCTGTACTTTTTTTATTTTATAAACAATAATTAAAAGTTTATTTGTTAATTACGCCCTTATAGGTCATCCAAGATTCTTCAATCAATTATCCTGCGGTTTAGATTTAGTATCAATGGCAGGTGAATGGCTCACTGCAACAGCTAATACAAACATGTTCACTTATGAAATCGCTCCCGTATTTATATTAATGGAAACTGTTGTCATGCGAAAAATGAGAGAAATTATTGGACCCGGATGGGAAAATGGAGATTCCATATTGGCTCCGGGTAAACACACTTCTTTAACCATATCCACAATTAAAAAATTAATTAAAACCTTTTATATTTATTTACGTTTTATTTTTAAAATTTCGATAGGAGGTTCGATATCCAACCTTTACGCTTTTTTGGCGGCAAGACATAAAATGTTTCCTTATTACAAGGAAAAAGGTTTATCTGCCATACCTGGCCAATTGGTCATGTACACCTCCAATCAATGTCATTATTCCATTAAAAGCTGCGCTTCCGTGTGTGGCTTGGGAACCGATCACTGCGTAGAAGTTCCTTCCGATGAAAGGTTTGTAAAATTTTTCACAAAATTAATTTTTTCCAAATCCTTTTTTTTTAAATTAAAATATTTTTGATTTTTAGAGGGCGAATGATTGTTTCCGAACTCGAGAGATTAATTATTGAAAGAAAGGCACAGGGCCATATACCATTTTTTGTTAACGCGACAGCAGGTACAACCGTATTAGGTGCTTTTGATCCAATCGATGAAATAGCAGACGTTTGTCAAAAGTATGGATGTTGGCTCCACGTAGATGTGAGTATATTCCTTCTTTTGAAAATAATAATAATAATAACTCCTTCGTCAAATACTAATATTTTTTTTTAAATAAATAGGCGGCTTGGGGAGGTGGATTACTACTTTCGAGAAAATACAGGTATCCAAGATTTCAAGGAGTCGAGAGGTAAGTAGCCTACTTAAACACAAATTATAAAATTTTTGAAATATTTATCATTATTTTTTCAATATAATTCGACCACCCGATTGTAATTAGCAACGAACCTTACAAAATTACGCTTGAAAAAATTTCTTTTTAATAAAAGAGAAATAAAAAAGAAGAAGAAAAGCTGCTGCGATCTTTTTAGGGTTGAAATTTATTAGAAAAAAAAAAAAAAAAAAAAATCTCCCAAACGCTAAAAGCTCAAACAGATTGACATATTTCACAGCTGCTCATGATTAAAGATGGGAACCTAAGCACGTGGCACTAGAAAATAAATTTTTTTTTATATAAAACATGATTTTTCAATTTAAAAAAAAAAAAAAAGAACAAAAGAACTCGCACCTTCTAACATTTAAATAAAATTTCATCGAAAAAAATATTTTTAACGCATTAAATTAATAAAAAATCAAATTATTTAAATATTAATAATAATAATAATAAGGGTAGTAGAAAAAGAAAAAAAATTAACTTTAAACACCTAATCTTTTACCTCAAGCCCCTCCCCTATAATATATATTTACCCTTGAAACCTTTTCAGTTTTTTTTTGTTGTGATTAATTAGTTACATTACAATTCAATTACTTCAATCAATGTAGATTAATTTAAACCCTTCTAATGTGTAAAACTTTTCTTTTTGTGTTTTTAACGATTTAAAACCATATCAAAAGTTAAACATGGGAAATTAATTATTGATTGATTGATTGATCGATTGATTTTTTTCTTAAATTAAAAAAAAAAAAATCGTTGTTTTGCAAACAACAACAACAACACTCAATTTTAAATTTAAGTAATTAATAATATTAGAAACAATTTAAAATAAATTATTGTCAAACTTTTACTTTGTTAAACTTTACAATTTTCTTTTTTTTTTTTTTTTTACTCAGTGAATAAAAACAAAGTTTTTCCGGAAGGGGGAAAAAGAAAAAACCGTATTTTTTTTTTTTTTTTGTTTGGAGGGGTAAAAACATATGACGCCCTTTTTTACCCGCCTTGCGGTCCCGGTGTTTTTTTTTTTTTTTTTTTTTTTTAAATGAACATAAAAGAAAATTCTGTTTAAAATGTTTAAAATGGTGGTGGAAAATTTTAACCGAACGTGATTTTCATCGTTGATTTTTTTTTTTTTTTTTTTTTTTTTTTTAATAAATACAATTTCGACTCATGATTCGTTTTGTGATATCCATTTTAATTAAATCGAACAATTTGAAAAAATTAATATTCAAACAAAATATAAAAGTTATATGTCGAATGACGTCATAAATAATTTTTTAATAATAATAATAATAATTAAATAAACGTTTTTTTAAAATATAGAAATATTTGATGACTTTAAAAAGCGAGTTTTGAAACGAAAAAAAAAAAAAATCTTTTGACACGACGAGGTGAAAAAGTGGTTTATGGGGTTTAAATATAAAGTGTGAAGAATACATTTTAAAAAAAAAACAAAAACTACCCCTCTAATTCAATCCCCTTATATAAACAATATGTTTTTTAACGATAGCAAATTTTATTTTTTAAACAAATATTTAAATGTATTCAAATAAACAAAAAACAAATTTATCGAATGTGTCCTAATCCTTAAAGTAAAAAAAAAAAAAAAAAAAAAAATATTTTTTCGAAACTGATCGATTTTTTTGTTTTTTACGAGGGGTGGGGGGTGGGGGAGGCGAAAGAAAAATTAATTTGAATATATATTAAAAAAAAAAAAAAAAAATTTTTTTTAATAACTTACCCCGATAGTAAAAATTACTTTTTGCAAATGTTTTGAATTTAAATGACTCCTCTATAGATTTCAACCCGCATGATTTTCACTAAATTTTAGGTAGGCTCGGCGCTTTTAAAATACGATACCTGAAATATGATACCTGATTAGTTTTGAAATGAGGGAAAATTTCTGTTTTTTCATTTAACCAAAAATTTCGTTTTATTCCATTTAAATTAAATGTTTAAAAGTAGGATACAATTTATTGGCAAATAAAAAATAAATGTTTTGTGATTTACAGAGCGGATTCATTGACTTGGAATCCTCATAAATTAATGGGAACTTTGCTTCAATGTTCTACGATTCATTTCAAAGAAGATGTGAGTTGATTTGTTTTTTTTTAATCATTCGTTTTTTTTAAAAAATTTATTGCAAATAAATAAATTTTTTGTTTAAAGGGACTTTTAATGAGTTGTAATAATATGAATGCCGCGTATTTATTCATGCAAGATAAATTGTACGATGTGAAATATGATACGGGAGATAAAGTAATACAATGTGGTCGACACAATGATATTTTTAAATTATGGCTTCAATGGCGTGCCAAGGTAAAACAAAATTATTTTTTTTTTGTAAACGACATCTTTTGTGAAAAATTTTTGTTTTACTAAATAGGGAGATGAAGGATTTGAAAAACACATGGATCGTTTAATGGAATTATCTGAATACATGGTTAAAAAAATCAAAGAAATGTCCGATAAGTATTATTTGATATTGGAACCTGAAATGGTTAACGTGAGCTTTTGGTACATACCACCAAGATTGCGTAACACTCCGCATACTCCAGAAAAAGAAAAATTACTCGGAGATGTGAGTTCATTTATTTTTTTTTTTAATAGCAGAACGAGTTACAAACTTTTCAGATATTTTCACTTTTTTTTTTTTTTTCTTATATAGCTGTGCCCGATTATCAAAGGAAGAATGATGCAAGCAGGTACATTAATGGTAGGATACCAACCAGATGATCGTCGTCCAAATTTTTTTCGAAATATAATATCGAGTGCTGCTGTTACAGAAAAAGACGTGGATTTTCTTTTACAAGAAATCGATCGTTTAGGTAGGGATCTGTAAGAATACAAAACCAAACAAAACACACATAAGTATTATTATTATTTTATTTACTTAAAAAAAATCCAACTTAAAAAGAATTTAAAATATATATTTTTAATATTATTATTTTCATTAAACAAAAAAAAAAAAAAAAACATACATCGATAAAGATTAGAAAAATTATTTTAAATAATTTTAGTATAAATGTTACCAAAATACCAAAAAAAAAAAAAAAATTTCACTCAAATGTTTTAAATCTAAAAAAAAAAAAGGGGAAAAAAACTTAAAATTATAATTAAAATAATAATAATAATAATAATTTATTATTATTATAGTTTTAAAAATCAAAGTAATAAGTGAGTATTTTATTGTTAATAATTAATCAAATTAATTACTTTGATTTTTATTATTATTATTATCATCATTAGTGATTTTCACACTCATTTAGATTTTAATAAGTCTGAAAATGTATATTTTCATATTTTGTAAAATTAATTTTCACATTAACAAACAAATTTATTTATTTAAAAATTATTTTGATGATAAAATTATTAATTTATAATAATGATCATCTCTTATGTTTTTTTTTATTTAAAAAAAAATCTAATTGTGAAAATCACTATTTTATGACAATTTTGTCCAACAAAGAATATCAGTTGAAAACATATGAAAAATTATTAATTATTAAGTGTTTTTGTTTTAATAAAAAAAAAGAATAAATATTTATATAAAATTATGGCTTGTTAAAAACTGTTATTGATATTATATATATATATATATATAAAATAATATAAGTATGTTTAAATATATATATATATATTGTTTTAGATGTTAAAAAATTATATGGCAAGATGTTAAATATTTAAATTAAATATTATGAGTTGGTCTATGACAGTAAAAAGAAATTATTATTATTATTATTATTAGAGTAATAAAAATAAAAGTATTTATTTGTTTATAAACATCTCAACACAGAGTTTTAATAATTATTATTATTATACTTTGTGTATGGGATTCCCAAAAAAAAAAATTATTATGATATGTTGATTTATATTGTTTTTTATTATTATTTTATTTAATTAATTGAAAATATATATATATATATACATAGAAATTTATTTATTTTTAGTATTGACTTAACGTTATATGAAATGTAAAAAAAAAAATTAGTTAAGAAGAGTTAAAATTTTTTTTAAAAAATTTACACAATAATTTAATTTTTTAATTTTTTTTTAATTATTAAAATTCAAACAAAAAATTATTATTATTATTTCTTTAAACCCGGTGTTTTTAATATATATTATTATTATTTTATGTAAAATTAATAACAATGAAAATAATTTTATCTCTTCTTAAGAAAAAAAAAAAAAATTAAGTGTGATTGATTGATCAATTATCCATAATTTTTTTTTTCCTTTTTTTTTTTTTTAATTTATTTAACTTAATATACAAAATATATTTTGTATATTAAATAAATATAATTAATATTATTATTTTTGAATGTTGGTTAAAAGCTATTTAAAAATGTGTAGCATGCAATAATTGTTGTTATATATATATATATTTATATATGCATTTGTATGCATATATATAATAAAATTTATTAAACCTTAGAAGGTTTAAGTATTATTATTATGTATTATATTATTTATTTATTTATTATTATTATCGTTTTGTTTTTAAAAATATTTTCAAGTTAAAAAATTAAAAAAAAGTTATTACCTTTTTAATGTAAAAGAATGCTGTGAGTACAATATATATTTTTAAAAAGTAAAACAAAAAAAAAAAATATAAAAAATTATCAGAATTATTAATTTAGCTTATGGGTTAGTGCTCAACATCAATTGCAGTATTTATTAAATCCTGTGTATATATATATATATTAATATATTAATATATTCGTCTATGAAGTTAATTGATTTTAATAATTATGTGTGTATAATATAATTAATAATAATAAAAAAATGCGTTATTATAAATGTATAATTAAGAGAGGAAAAAAAAGGAAAAATGTATGTGTTGAATATTTTTAATCTGCCAAATGAATTTTGTTAATCAATTATTATTATTAATTAATTTAATTTTTTTTGATTTATTTATTTTATATTTAATTTATTCTTTTATCATAAAAAATATGTAATGGAATCAATAAGTTTAAATTATTTGTTTTGATTGTTTTTTCATAACAATAACATAAATTGAATAAAAGAGTAAATAATATTGTATAATTAATAAATAAGTATGCATTAAAATATTATTTAATTTGCCATAATTGCTGGCTGTAAATGAATTTAAATTGTAAATAATTTATTATGTTGTATTATTTATTAATTTTTTTTTTTTTTTTTTTTTTAAATATGATTGATTTAATTTTGGCAGATTGAAAATTTAAAAACTGAACTGTTTAGATTATAAAAAAAAAAAAAGAAATTATGTGCTTCCAAATTTTGTGATATTAAGTATACACTTGATTTTGGTAAAAAGTTTATAATTTTTTATTTATTTATTTATATTGTGGTAATAAATACTCTTGTAATTTGAAAGAGCCAAATTTTTTAAGTTATTATTTTATATCTATTAAGTTATTATTATTTTTTATTAATATAGTTTTTTTTTTTTTTTAGAGTTCCAGGGCATCTAGTCAATACAAAAGATTTTTAGTTATAAATAATAACTAAAGATCAGTTTAAAAAAAAAAATTTGGCAATTGTAGGTGAAAGAGAGATAATAATAATAATAAGCTTGTTAATTTTTTTTTATTTTCAACTTTTTGTTTTTTTAAATTATTTATTTTTTATCATTTTTTTTGTTTTAGTATGTACAAGAAGTTGTAAAAACATAAGAGTGATGAAAAATTATTTTATTTTTTTTTTGAATAAATGTATAAATTTGTAACTTAAGCAATATTTAAAGAGGAACTCCGATCTGGTCAATTAATTTGAGGTAATAAAAAAATTTAAATATTATTACAATCAAATTTTTTTTTTTTTTTTTTAAAAAAAAGCAAATGAAAAGTACCATTAATTACTTTTTTGCTTTATTCTTTCTCTCTATATTAAAATAATTCTGAGTTCAATTACTTAAAATGTCTTCCATTAAAATTAATCGGATTCCTCTTTGAAAACAACAATCCAATGTCTTCCAAAACAATGTCAATGTATATTGATGTATTTATTATTAAATTGCAATTGATTAAGAAAAAACGTGAAATAATAATAATAATATTTAATAATTAATTAATAATATTATGTTCAATTATAAAAATAAAAATAAAAAATATTGGAAATTTAGTCAATAAAGTAGTTGATAAATCTAAACGTGTATGCCTAAAATTATTTAACAAATTTTACACGCCATCTTACTTATATTTATAAATATTAATATATATCCACTATAATTATTGTAAAATGGCTTTAATATAATAAAAAATCTTACCTGAAATCCAATAATTGTCCTCACCACAAATAAAAAACACCACTCGATTATTAACATTAACTTAAAACCGTTAGAAATATTTTCATTGGCTAATAATTTGATGCAAAATTTCAAACGGCAGCAAATGTTCTATTTTTAACGTGACGTCATAGCGCGATAGTCTATCACATGCTTAAATCATCGACATTTCTTGATAAATTTTTTTGAAAATGGAGCAACTAATTTATCAGTAAAAATTTTTTTAATTTGAAAATGTTATTTTCCGAAACCGAAATTTAAATTGACTTTGAATTTTTTCGTTATCATTATCGTTCACACAAAAAATTCATTAAGGCCGAATTGAATAATAAACTTGAAATGTTTTTGCAATTATCCTAGATAAGGCAAACAATTAATTATTTTATTTTTTTTTTAAATTTTTCATTTGGCTTCTCTACTTTCGAAACATGTCTAACTTGAAAGAAAATAAATTAAACGTTTTCCACAGCAAAACAATAAAATTTATTTATTTTTTCTCAAACAATCCAACATCAAATACCTCCTTCTGATATATTTCATTTAATTTTCAACTTTAATAAAAATTCAAATCAAAATTTCAATAAGGTATAAGAAAAGGAATTAATAAATAAATAAATAAAAATTTTTTTTTATATATTTTTTTTTTTTTTCAAATAATAGAAAATACTTTTCTTTTTTTTTTTTCTTTTTAAACGAGCAAAGTACTTATTAATTTTTTCCATTTTCCTATGAATAAAATACAGTTTAAACCATTCACGTATTAATTTATATTTATATTATACTAGCTTCTACCTAAAAAGTAAAAAAATAATTCCCAATTTAATTTGACACCTTTTAAAATATTATTCATTTATTATTATTATTATTATTATTATCATTACTACTATTGATTCCTTTATTTCCCTAAAATTTTTATTTTAAAATATTTCATCACGTTTTTAAATAATTGAATTTTATTTTTAAAAAAAAAAGAAATCTTTAAATTTCCTTCACAGTTCTTTCATAAATTTTTTTTTTTTTTTTTTTTTTCTATCAATCATTCGTGTATACAACATCAGGTTTATAATAATTTCCCATTTATTTAAATTTAAATTTAAAATTTCAATATTAGTACGCGATTATAAATAAAATAAAATAAAATTTCGATTTGGTTTTAACATAAAATAAAATAAAATTTATTTGTAACCCTATGTAAATAATATAATTTATATCAATTTTATTTTTTTTTGCAATTATACAACAAAAGTATTCAAAGGCGTTGTAATAAAATAATAATTGCGATTAAATTAAAAAAAAAAAAAATAATAATAATAATTTAAAGGAATTAAATCGAGTTTAAAAAAAAAAAAAAAATTTTTTTCTTTATTGCAACACACGGATCGATCCTTCTAAACGCATAAGGAATGATTAAAATCAATTTTTTTTTTTTTTTTTTTTTAACTTGACATCTTTCAAACATGAACTATTGGCTAATTAATTATGTGCCAATACCCTGAGTGAATGCCATTGTGTTAATTTAATAAAATTTATAAAAAAAAAATTATCACTTTTTGACTTATTTGCCCCAATATCCATCCATTCTAAGTGAATTTACAATATTTACTGTATTTGACTTCCTAATAAAATTTCTTTGCTCTTTGTTCCTGCTTATCTCTGCAAAAAAGAAAAAGAAAAAAGTGAATGAGTTAGCAATTATTTATTGCTTACCATCTTTTTTTTTTTTTTTTTTTTTAAGAATTTAACCTGAATGAAAGGAAATGTTTTGATATAAATTAAACTTGCCTGTAAATTGAATAACCCAACATTAATATAAGTTGAATAACTGAAAAAACTATAAACGTTGTTGCGGATAAACATGGAGGGCAGGTAGAATCCGAGCTAGACAACCTTTGAATAATAACAGTTAAACTTTGTTTAACATTATTGAGTCCCTCTCTCATTTCATTTACTACAGATGCCATATCATAACTGAAAAAAAAAATAATAATAATAAAAATAAAATTTTTTTCTTTGAATTAATAAAAAAAAAAAAAAAAAAAAACTTTCTTACCCAACTGACTGCACTTGAGCAGTTGGTTGTCTGGCTTGATTTTGCAAAATTATATCACTCTTAGAGTGTACCTCCCCTACAAAACCCCTAATTTCTCTGGCAACTTGAATAATTGCATTTTGGTTTTGCAAAACCATATCTACTTCGCGCCTATTTATGGTATCGATCATTTGAGGAGGAGTTCCAGGCGGAGACCCTTGCGGAACTAAAAAACATTTTACATTTCTTTTAATTTCATTACTCGTTATTTGTCTGATTGAAAATTAAGAAAAATTACTAACCAACTTGCATTGGTTGATGAGATATAAGACTAAGAGTTCTTTCTTGTCTACCGATAATTTCATCTAATTTTTTATGAAGGTCTTTAAGAACGTCAAAAACTTGGCTTTGAACTGAAAATATTTGTCGCAATTCTCTTTGATTGTCTGACTCGAAAAAGTCACCAAATTCATCCTTATCTTTTTTTGCGTCAGGATGTTCTCGTTGATAACTGGAAAAAGATAAAAAAAAAAATTTTTTTTTTTTTCTCAAACACTCATAATTTTATAATAAAATAAAAAAAAAAAAACGCACCTATCCCGTTGTTCCTGTAATTTTTTCTGATATTCTTGATATTCTTGATTTAATCTTTGCTGTTCTTCGACAGAAACTTTTTGAGCTGATGGTTGTTCATGACCAGGTGGATGTAATGAAGTTGTCAAGAAATGAATGACGTCGTGATCGTCTAATATTATAAATCAAAGTTATTTAAAATTTATTTTTTATTAATATTGAGGTGCATATAATATGTATAAACTCACCAGCAAGACCTCCAGTCGCAGCTGATAACCCAAAGTAACCCTCTTCAGGCAAATAAACATTTTCATATCGGAAGCACATTTCATAATCTTGGTCATTTGAAGTCATTCCATTATGGAATAAAACAGTTAAAACATTATTATAATATTCTATTTTGGCTTTTGTTGGGAAAGGTTTATTCCTGAAATCTCTCAAGCAACCTCCCAGCAGTTGAGATGATCCATCACTAAAAAAAAAAAAAATTATCGTAATGTATTCAAACATAATTATGCATAACGATTTTCCAGGGATATATTTTTTTTTTTTTCCATACTTTGCATGATCAAATTCTCTAGTTCCATCATTGACTACTGCCATGATGTAAGGATTATTATGTTTGTTATCGTTATCAAAAGAGTCAAACATAACACCCAACCCAACCCATTTATCAGATGATCCAAAAACAGTACCATCGTAGCTTCCTTTATTAGCAGTGTACCAAAATGCCTAAAAAATTATTTGAAACATTGAAACATTTTTCAAAATTAAAAAAAATAAATAAGGTAGGAAAAGAATGATTACATACGAGACCATCAGCTCCTAATCTTCCTCTTCCAGTAATTCGAAAAACTATTTCTACTTCCCACCATTTGAAATTTGTTTTGGATTTGGTCCAAATAGCTCCTTTTTGACTTTTTAAAGATGGAGCTATTCTGACATTATCAGATGAAGCGATGGCATCTAAAAAATTGATAATGAAGACATAATACCTTTAATTAAATCAATTATCAACTTATTGTTTTACATCATATTAAATACTAATAAAGTTTTATAAACCTTATAAACGTTTTATAACAAGATAATTAAATCAAACAATAATAAAAAAATCAATTTTACAATGGAATTATAAATAAAAGAGTAAATTTTTTAAAAACATACTTTAAACTTTTTTAAATTCAAGTACATTTAATTTAAAAAAAAAAAAAAAAAAAAAACTTGATGTCAACAAAAAATCGAATTTAATATTGACTTGTAAATGAAGGAAATGATATTTATTTAAATAAATATCTTAAAATAACATAAAAAATTTTTTACAATACCGTATAAAAATAAATAGTAATAAAAACACCGTTAAAAACAAAATTCTTTTAACACGTTTTCTTCACTGACGTGTCATAACAGACAACATATAAAGTTACTTACTTCCACCATATTCCCAAAAGGGAACTGATCCATCTTTTTGAGCAAGATAAGGAGGTTTAAAAGAATATTTATATTCAAATCTTCTATGTGGTAAAGTTCCAATAGTTCCAGATATTAATCCAAATATATAAATTGGTAATAAGTAAAATAACCACCTCACTTCGGCCGCCATAGCTCATAAATTTATATAATACGATTTGCTATCGTTTAATAAAACTTTATAACGGCAAATTATTTTTTAAAAAAGGAAACGAATTTCAATTCAAATATGGCGGAATTTTAAATCATTTCAAGCATAAATTTTTATTACCATGCGTTTAATAAATAAACGAATTATTATTATTTTTACGATATTTAATATCAATAAAAAAAAATTATTTATTTATTTTTGTTTTCGCTACAATTAATAAAATAAATTTATCTAATCTATAATCGATTAAAATAATAAATAAAAAATGTTTAAAAATAGATTAACGGTTATATACAATGCTAAAAAATGATGATGATGATGATGAGTAAATAAACGATGTGTCCTTTGTTAAAAAATTAAATTGTAAATGGAGTAAATAAATAAGAAATCCATTAATGATAAAAAAAAAAAAATTCAAAGAAATTGTATATATGTCATATAAATGTCTGGTCCACCTTGCCGGGGATTCTTTTAATACAAAAAAAAACACGTATAAGTTTAATATGTAAAAAAAAAAAACCACTTTCCAACATAATCCAAGGATGTTTACCACAACAATAAATACAAAATGGTATAATTCCATTTCGTGATAACGGGTTATTTAAATCCGTTAAAGATATCACTTTTTAGTTATTCGTCGATAAACTATCACGTACCTAAAAAAAAACTCTTTTCGAATTTTTTTTAATATTTGGATTCAGTTTAAATTCTAAGGCACCGAAAGTGGTACCAGTAAAATATGGTATTATTAATTAAATCAAATTTAAATTCTTTTAAAAATAATTTAGGTTTTTTAATAATTTTTTTTTATTTTTTAATTGTCGAATCGTTAAAATGGACTGAAGGAGGTAAATAATATTTTTTTTAAAGTTATTTTTTAGTGTCAGCGTACTCTTAGTAATAAAAAGTTAAAAAAAAAAATTTTTTCTATGTGTTCAACGTCATCAAACGTATAAATTTTATTTTATTTTTTTATTATTTTAAAATTTTGTTTTTTTTGGGGGGAAAAAGAATTCTCGATTTATAATTATAAATCTAGAAGTGTCTTGTATTATTATTATTTATTTATTTATTTTTTAAATTAAGAAACAAACACCAAAAAACTAAAATGGTGGTGAGATGGAGATGATGATGATGAATACCACCGATGTAAACAAAATAAATTTTCTGGTTTTTTTTTTTTTTTTTAAAACTAAAAGAAAAACAAATTATTAACCGTTAGTTATTAAAAAAAAATTTTTTAAAACTTAGTCATTTAATAAAAGAGATGAAAAAAAAAACGAGTTAAGATTATATTTTGTGTTAGAAAAAAAAAAAAAAAATTGTTCTGGAAAAAATATTTTCGCATATGGATGACATATTGATATTAAAACAATAAAAAATAATTAATTTTTATTTAAAAAACTAATTATTATTATTATTTATTTATTATTTTTTTATTCAAATTATTAATAAACGCCACGGTTATTGTACTATTATAATCATCATTATTATATAAGATGATGAAAAAAATTTTTTATTA
>NW_002987010.1:1085953-1122820 GCF_000006295.1 Pediculus humanus corporis
AAATTTAATAAAAATTTTGCCAAATAATAAATAAATATTATTATTATTATGATTGATTGTTTTTTTTTTACATAATGAAAATGAGCGGATTAAAATGATAATAATAATTTTTTCTTTTTAAGGATTGAAACCGATCCATGACAAACATGTCGTCTGCTATATCGGTACATGGTCGGTGTACAGACCAGGAAAAGGTTCGTTTAAAATAGAAAATATTGATGGAAATCTATGCACGCACATTGTGTACGCATTTGTGGGTTTAAATGCCACGACAAATACTCTAAGAAGTATCGATCCATATTACGATTTAGAAGAAAATTACGGAAAGGGTAAAAAGAAAAAATTATTATTATTATTATTATTATGCGAATGGATGATGATGATAATGATAATAAGTACTACTCACATTTTTAGGTTCATTTAAAAAAATGACACAACTCAAATTGAAATATCCAAATTTGAAAGTGACGCTAGCCGTTGGTGGTTGGAACGAAGGTTCTGCAAATTATTCAAATATGGCACTCGTACCTGAAAATCGTAGAAAATTTATTAACAGTGTTATGGAATACGTAACGAAATATAATTTCGACGGTTTTGATTTGGATTGGGAATTCCCAGCGGCGAGAGGTGGCAGACCCGAAGACAAACAAAATTTTGCACTTTTGGTTAAGGTATGAATTGTCTCCCCAACTACCCTAATTTTTTTTTTTTTTTTTTTGGAGGAAGGAGGAAATAATAAATGGGAAACATTTTTTTCCAGGAATTAAAACAAGAATTAGGAAAGAAAAATTTAATATTGACCGCCGCTTTGGGAGCTGCTATAAATACAATAAATACTGCTTACGACGTACCTGAAATATCAAAACATTTAGATTTACTTCATTTTATGTGTTACGATTATCACGGTCCGTGGGATAAAACCGTTGGTGCTAATGCGCCATTAACATCAAAAGATAGTTTAGATTTGGTATGAGAATTGATACCTTAAAAAATGAAAACTTCTTCTTTAAAGATTTGTTAATTTTTTTCGCTGTTGTTTCCTCCTCAGGAATCATCAATCACACATTTATTACAATTGGGTGCACCACCGCACAAATTAGTGGTTGGTATACCTGCATACGGTCACACATTTCTAACGAAAAACGTAACGAATCCTAAAATGGGAACACCAATCACCGGTCCGGGTCCGGAAGGAGTTTTTACAAAACAACAAGGATTTCAAGGTTACAATGAGGTCGGTTACGTCACTTCCTCTTAATTTAAAAGGAAAAAATTTTAAGTGTGAATTTTTTTTAGATTTGTACGGAATTATTAAAAGATGATGAAAAATGGTCAAAACATTGGGATGATGAGTCATCGACACCATATGCCGTTAACGGAAATCACGTCATCGCATTCGACGATGAAAAAAGTATAGGAGAAAAGGTGCGTGAGTGCGTGCGTTTAAAAAAAAAATTATTTTTAAACGTTTAAAATGAAAAAAAAAATTTTTATATTCCGACAGGTTAATTTGGGATTGAAATATAAAGTCGGTGGTTTTATGATATGGTCCATAGACACGGATGATTTTCACGGAGATTGTGATAAAGAAAGACTGAAAGTAAAAGAATCCGCACAAGATAAATACACTTTTCCACTTTTAAGAGCCGTACATACTGCTATACAACAATATAAATTGCAAGATGATGATAATAATGATATACCGGAAGTTGGTACGAACGACATTGACGACCCAAAAGAAAATAATGTGGTTCCGTCATTTCAATCCTCAATAACGGCAAACTTTGTCGTCATTTTTACATCAGGAGCATTTCTACTTATTTTAAATTACATAGTTAAATAGATGGTAACCTCGCACGCGCACGCACACACATTTAAATCAATTATTTAAACAAATTATTTCTGTTTGATAATTTTATCCTAATATTCAAGAATACCAAATTTTGTTGTTGTTGTTGTTGTCGTTGATCTCTTTGATTATTTTATGCGAATTGTAAATTTTTATTCCTAATGACGATTGTTTGTAAACATTTTTTTTTTGAAGTAAAATAAAACAATAATAATAATAATAATATTAATATTAATAATAATAATAAATTTTTAGTTACCATCCGTTAGATGATGTTTTTTCTTTTTTTTTTTTTTTTTTTGTCTTTTCATAAATATATACATATCAATTCATCGACAGTTACCCGCGTAAAGCAAAGTTAAATAATAATAATAATAATAATAATAATAATAATGATAATAATAATAATAATGATAATAATAATAATTTAAATTAATAATTTAATAATAAAACAAAAAAAATGGCGTAAAATCAATGGCTTTTGAAAAACGAATCGAATAAAATAACGGTCGATGATGATGATGATGATGATAATATTAATACGACAAATAATAATTAAAAACAATTTTTTTTCTTCTTTTTATTTTTATTATTATTATTATTATTTTATTTAAATTTACAGTCTAGATTTAAATTTAAAAAAAAATTTTTTTAATTTTTTTTTACAAATGTCAATATGTTTTCGTTTACGTAGAAAAGAAAAAAAAATAATAATAATAATTATTTACTCTACGTCATACAATAAACTACAAAAACAAAAAAAAAATCGGTTTTCTCTTATTTTTAACTTATGTATAAATAAAAAAAAAACAAAACATTTATGTACATAATATATATATACTCACATACATAAGAAAAAAAAACCGAAAATTTCAATTTTCTTTTATTTATAAACAAAATAATCATCCATATTTGTTTTTAATAAATTATTTAAATCCCACAAATGGTTATTATTTAAATTTAAAAAAAAACTAATAATAATAATAATGATAATAATAATAATAATTTCCCTCCATTTTTTTTTTTTTAAATTTTTTTGTTTATTAAATTAAGATTAAAGTAAAACGTCACAAAAATTACTATAATAATAATAATAATAATAATAATACTTTAGAGAGCAAAATGAAAATAATAATAATAATAAACGTTTTTTTTTTTTGTTTTTTTATTATAAACAAATTTTAAAAATTAATTATTATTATTATTAATTGATTGATTGATTGATTGATAAATATATGTACAACCTCAAGGCATTTCATTAGAATTTAATATAAATATATAAATTTATTTATTTATTTATTTTTGTTTTTCCCCCGACAATTATGAAATGGTACAAATTTGCTAAAAATAATTTTTAATAGGTTAATTAATTAATTAATTAATAAATAAAATAAAAATAAATAAATAAATTTTGTAAATAAGATAACTAAAGAGAAAAAATTTAAAGAATGGGATTGAACGAAATAGAGGGGATGTAACCTGACGAAAAAAAAGTAATATTATAATAAAATCATCATCATCATCATCATCATCATCATTATCATCATCATCATTATCATCGTCAATTTACGAAAGCAAACTCGACAACCGATTCGTTGTTTTAAGTTTTATTAAATTGCAATTAAAATAAACAAAAAAAAACGAAAAATAAAAATTGTGATCATCATCATCATCATCATCATCATTATTATTATTATTATTATTATTAAATAACATAAATAATAAAAAACAAAAAGAAAAGAAAATTCGATATTAATTTTTTGTGCATATATCACTTATAAAAAAAAAATAATAAAAAAAACAAAAAAAAAAACACGATGATGATGATAATAACAACAATAATAATAATTATTAATACTTAAGAGCGTAAAAAAAAAAAAAAAAAATTTTCTTATTATTATTATTAATATCATCATCATCATCATCATCATCGTTTGTTGTTATTTGATCACTTTTTATTAAATGTGTGACCAAAAACTTTTAATTTTTTTTTCAAATATTTATAACTAATATACGTCCTAGGCTTTTTTTTAAATGCAATGCATTTATTATTATTATTATTATTATTATTATAAAAAACAATATTAACGGATATGGTCAGATCAATAATATTTCATTTACAAAACAAAAATTTAAGAAAAAAAAAAGAGAGGGAGGGGATAGAGAGGGTAGAAAATTATTAAGATTTTCTTTTCCTTTCATTTTCCTTTTCCTTTTTCCTTTTTCTTTCCTTTTTCTTCTCCACCTTCTTTTTTATACACATAAAAAAAAAAATTTGTCAACTACACAATGCAATAAGTATCACAAAATCTACATTATTTTTATTTAATTATTTATTTAATACAATTTTTTTATTATTATTTTATCTTCCTCCTCCTCCTCCTCCACCTCCCCCCCTCTTTTTTTCATTTTGTAAACTTTTTTAAAAATTGTTTTTATTTTATTTCTATATCATCATACAAATTAAAACAATAAATTAATGTGGTAAATGCTTTCTTCTCTTTTTCTTCTGCTTATTATTATTTATTATTATTATTATTTTCTTCAGGATAATTAATCATAATAATCACCTAGGACATTATTTATATAAATTTTTCCTTTTTTTTTTTTATACAATTTTTTTTTTGTCGCGTTTTGTCACTTTCGTAGAGTAAAAAATATATATAGATTATATATATATATATATTTATTTATATATATGTTTATGTATATATGTATAAATATTTACAATGAAAGTAATTATTATTATTATTATTATTTTTACTTATTCATGTACATTTTTTTTAATTATTATTATTCAATTAAACAAATGATTAAACGGAATATGTATAATAAAAAAAAAAAAAAATAATAATAATAATAATTAAATATTGATTTAATTGTTAAAAAGTAATTATTAATAATAATAACAACAGTATTCATAGTAATAATAATAATAATAATAATGTTAAAAAAAAATTCATTTTTGTCCAGTTTATCCGTTATCTATTATTATTATTATTATTATTATTATCATTAAAGTTTATCATTTTGTTATTATTATTTTTTAATTATCCTAAACCACTTAATATTTTTTTTAATTTTTCCTTTATCACAAAATAGAAATTAACGGAAATAAGTAATTGATTTTTACCTAATTAAATAATTAAAAACTAGATAGAATCTGGAAATAATCATTTCATATTTATATATATATAAATATATACACAAGCATACAACAGGTCAAAGGTCAATTTTAAAGTTTTCTTTTTTTTTTTAATTTTTTTTAATTTTTAACTTTTTTTTTTTTATTATTATTTTTTTAAAATTTATTTTTATTTATTTATTAAAAAAAAAAAAAAAAAAAAGAAAAATGTTTTTAAATTTTTTAAACGAGAAAATCGGGGTCACTAAATTCGTTATCGTCGCTCTCGTCTTCGCTATATTTTTTACGCTTTTTATGCCTGTGCTTTTTCTGCTTTTCGGATTTATGTGATTTATGCCTGTGAGACCGAAGTGAATCTTTTTCGTTAGGCCTCGGCGTGACGATTGTTAATTTTGGAACTTTACCCGGCGTTATTTCCTGTAATAAATTAATTTTTTTAATTTTAAAATATACTTTTGACAACTTATCGCGGAAAAGCGCATTCGTTTTGCGTTTAAATCTCACCCTCGTGTCCTGCTGCGTGTACGGAAAATTTCCTCTTTCGGCCGGATTGGGTGTTGCGTTCAACGGTGATAAACTATCCTGTCCGGGAGTCAACGCGTTCGGACAATTGTATCCCGTTTTTGTCGGAGTGTTATCGTGAGAGGAAGTCGCGTGTTGCGGACCTTGTTGACTTCCTGAGGTAGCCTGAGATTGCGTTCCATCCTCGTCGTCTTCGTCCGGATCGAATTTTAACATTAACTGTTTAAACTAAATCGAGACAAAAAAAAAAAAAAAAAAAAATTGTATTCAAATCCAATCGATCGATTCCTCAAGTATATGTATAAATAAATAAAAATTATTTTTAATTACATCTAGGTACTGATCGATCAAAGCTTTACGTTGGTTTTCATCCAAATGCCTAGGCGGAGTACCTTCTTTTAATTTCACTAAAGTGGCTTTCGGATTAAAATTAGAATTACTTTTTCTGTTCACAGCCTTTTCGTAAATTTTTGCTGATTCTGAAGGAGAATATTGTGCAATTTTCCTAAAAGATGTAAATCCCAAAAAAAAATTAAAAAAAAAACAATTCAAAATTTTATACAAGATTTATAGAGGCAACACTTACGCGTCAGTAAGACCGTATAAATCCTTAAGGTGCTGTTTAAGAACCAAAAGCAATAAACAACCTTGGGAAGCTGTGATGCAATCTTGTAATACGGTTGTATCTTCAGGAACCCGATTCAACAAGGCATCTTCATCCTCATCTTCGTCTTCGTCGTAACCAACCTTCGAATGAAAAATTTCAAATTAGCATCGAGCAAAAATTTTCAATTAAAATAATTTAAATGCAAAAAATAAATTTTAACCTCGACGGCTCCCGTATTCGGATCGATTTTCGTAGTTTGATTAGAAGTTGGAATTAAAGCTTCTCTGAAAGATTGAAGAAGGTTTGTACCGGACATGGAGATCATGACGTCAATGTGGTGCACAATAAACAAAGGCTCATCTTGAACTTGATATGGAAAATAAGCGAGGTTATCTGCTAAATATAACATTTGAGCCAAACTAGTTTTCTGTAGGAGAGAGAGAGAGAGAGAAAAAAAAATTTAAATTAATGAAATTTTCACAAAATAAAAAGCAAACAAACGAACAAACAAAAAAGAAACCTACTACTTGTTCATCAAATTGCTTTAAGACACTTAAAACGATGGCCCTCCTTTGTTGTTTGGTTGTTCTCAATATCGAATATAAAAATCCATTTAAAGCCCCGGGAAATTCTCCTTCTACCGTTCGAAACCCCCGAACAATTTCCTTTCCTTGTATGATTCGTTGCAACCTATAAGAGAGCCTGATTCCAAGCTGAGCTTTCATATGTATAAAACCGGGATATTTTTTTTCTATTTCTTGTAATTGCTTATCCGCGCTGTGACTCACAACTTTTTCGTTATCCGTGCTCATACATATTAAATAAGGTACGATCTGAAATCACATATAATAAAAATTCATTTCTTTTGAAAATAATTACCCGTGTAAATTAAAATTATTATGGGCTTCAAAAAATAATGTACCTGAACGGGATGAACTAAACCTTGTTGAAGAATTAACTGTATGACTTTTAAAGCGGCTCGCCGTACACTTACGTCGTAATGAAGAAAAGCGTCTAATATTTCTTTTATATATAACTGTATTACTGTACTTGCCATACCTGATGATACGTCACCCATTTCCTTTAAATTTTCTTGTTTCGACAATTTCGACCCTACACACACGATTAATAATTAGAAAATTACAATTTATAAAAGACTTAACTTGAGAGAGGAAAGTAAAATATTAAAAAAAAACAGAAACTTACACTCTTGGTCTTGCTTTATCATTCTTGTTTCCTCTTCTTGGAGATACATTTCAATATTGTGCAAAACCTGAGCTTTCATAGCTAAAGGAGCATCCGACTCAGTCAAAAGTTTATAATACAATTGCTTCAATTCGTTTCCTAACATAAATTCGTAATGTCTGATACATAGCGATCCTATGGCTTTCATTGTGTAATTTTGAATATCCGGTGATGGATCGTGTACGAAAAAAAACAAAGTGCTAAATACTTGATCTTTAAGATCTTCGGGAAGGCCGTCTCGTACATCTTTGTCGGTGAAATCGAAATGCCTCATGAGAAGGCCAACTGTGAAGAGAGCCCTTTTACAATAGGGCCGAATTGACTCTAATTGCGCTTTCGAGATTTCCTTTTCCATCAAATCACGAACTTTTATTAAATATCCTATTTAAAAAAAAAAAAATAATAATAATAATAATTAAAACATTTAAATTGGCTCATAAATAAAGGTGTTTAAATTATTTTATAAATGTCTACTCACCGTAATATTTTTGGAAGCAATCCCTAATTAGCTTAAAGTTTCTAGTTACATTATTTACAATAGAACCAAGGCAAGACAAACAACTAGCAACAACTATTCGATCGTGTTGTAATATTAATTTGACTGAATCTTCTTCTAACTGAGCTAAAAAAGTTTCACTGGGATGTTCCATTAAAGGTACAATCAATTCTAACGTTCGAGCTACGTTGCTCACAATTTGATAGTCTCCTTGAGTCTGCGTGAAATACAATTAAAAAAATAATCATTATCATTATTCGAATAAAACTTTTTCACAAAATAAAAAATTTAATTTTTAACTAACTTGACATTTTAAACTAAGATAAGGCTGAAGAGTAATCGCATGATTGACAAGTAATTGCGGCCTGATTTTGGCAAATAAATAAATGGTCGTTAAACATGCTACTAGTCTTTGCGAAGATCCCTGGTTTTCCTTTCCCATTTCTTGTTCTTCTAATTTTAATATGTTTTCAATTAAACAATTCACTATTTGAGTGCAGGCCGTGATTAAAGCTTTTGGTGGGTCAACAACTACTTTTGTGGAATCGTCTTTATCTTCTTTTGGTTTAAAAAGCTGCACAAAAAAAAAAAAAGATTATAATTACAACATTTTTTTTTGACAATCGAATAGCAGTCACAGCCATTTTGGCATGTGATACTTACACTCAGTAATAATGTTTCAAACCATTCGAGCCCCATATCTTTCGATGAAGTGGCTACAACTTCAGTTATGTTCATAACTTTTCTTAAAAGAGCTCTATGGTCCAACTGCGGCCTATCTTTGACTGGTGTAAACCACATATTTTGAAAAACCTCCATGACAAGTTTTTTAATACCCTCTTCATCATTGACCCTACGTATCATTTTTACACAAATTTCTGGTATTTTCGTAAACTCGGGACATTCTATACAGATATCTCTCAAGATTTTAATTACTCTTTTTCGTACGCTAACACCGGTATCCTATAAATTAAATAAATAATAATAATTATAAATAACATATAAATTGAAACGAAAAAAAATAAATAAATAAATTACTCACCAGAATACGCGCAGACAGCATGTCGTAGTATTTATCGATAAGTTCAGGCCTACTCAGTACAAACTTTCCGACTAAATCTACGGCGGCTTCTCTCACTGAAGTGGCATGATCTAAAAATGAAACTCTTACGCCCATTTGCATTGATTTCATACCAAGGACAGACGGATCAGCCTCGACTACCATTGTCAAACATTTGATTGCTTTAGTTCTTATGGCTATTGAAGTTTCTGCTAGTACCCTTAAAATCTAAAATAGAAAATAAAACGATATGATAAATATATAATTTTACCGGCAGTTTAACAAAAAAAAAAAAAAAAAAAAAATTAAAATACAAAATACAAAACCTGTTTTAAATAACCGTCGAAACTAAGGGAAAAAGGCCTTTTAGAAGACAGATACCGAGAAATTAAATCAGCACTTGTATAATCTATATAAGTTTGTAATATATTTGTTCTTCCAGATTCATCACTGAACGGTTTTATTTTAGATAATAAAAATTGTTTTCTACTTTCCATGATCTGAAAAATACGTTACATTAACCAAGTCAAATTTAGGTTATGTTCATGTAATTTAATCACTAAATAAATTATTATTATTATTATTTTATTTTTGTGTACCTGAAACCGAGCTGTTGTATTGGCTTCGCTAACCAAAAGTTCATCCTCATCTTCAGGCTCAGAAGAATCCGATATATCTTCTTCACTTGACTCCGATTTCCGTTTTTTCCTTTTATTTTTTTTATTAGACTTATTAGGAGAATGATTTTGTTTCCCTTTAGAGGTCATACAATCATGGTACCTAATAATAATTTTAAAATAATAAGAGACGTGTACGCAGGCATGGGTAAGTTCACATGTATTTATTTTTATTAATAAATTTATATACCATTGAGCCAAATAAAAATGTCTTGCATAAATCCACGCTGTGTCACTTTGTCCGTTAACTGCCAAATAATCCAACAAAACTCTTTGAAGAAACTGTGTTCTTTCTTCCTCTGGATCCAATTCTTCAGTCTACAAACAGAAATATTTATTTTTAAAGTAAGCCATATGAGACTTAATTCGAAGAAAAACCTAGAGGTATTCTAAACTTTTAAATGTTTTTGCTTTTAAAAAATTACCTTTTTATTGTTCTTATCGTCGGCGTCTTTGCTTTCAGCAGATTTTATTTCACTAATCATTTGATCGATAGATGCTAATTTTCTATTTGATGTCACGTAATCTTTTCTTAACCTAGCAGCTACAACACCTAGATAATCCAGTGAGGCAACACGCAATGCCATATCAGTACTTTTGTTCATAAAGTTGCCAACCTAAAAATTAAAATTTACTCGCTCAATATACTTTTCGGGTACTAATAAAACAAACTACAACTTTTTTATTTAATTAATAAATTTTTTTCATTTACCAATAATTTTCCTAATAAACTAAGAAGAACTTCCGTGGCTGGCCATTCAGGCTTATTAACCGTCGTCAATAAATCCTGAACAAAATTTTCGAAAAGAGGCCTATAATCAATTTCTTCGGATTTGCTACCGCATTTACTAAGAAAAACGGAAAGAAAATTTCCGGCTATTTTCATAGCAGTTTCGTATTTGCTTATGATTTGAACGTCTCTATCCATCTGAAAATAATAAACATTAAGTTAATTTATTTTTTTTTTTAATTACCGACAACTTCACATAAATTTAAAAAAAATTTTTAAACGTACATTTATTTTATCTTTGGCTACAGCCTCTCCTTCTTTTTCTTTGGTTTCCTTATTTTTATTTTTTAAATTTTCCGGCAATATAACCACGCATTGAATTAATTGTAAAACAAGTGCGGTTAACATTTGGATATGTTCCTCGGAGTTGAGTCGGTAGGTTCGTAAACTTCTTTTGCTACTAGGTAAACGAGCTATTGATGCTAAAATATCATCTAAAAGCAACCTCCTGTGTTTTTCATACTTTGTGAAAATCTAAAAAAAAAATTAAAATTACTCTTAACTTGAAAAAAAAAAAAAAAAAAAAATTTATTAATTCGTGGGTTAACAAGTGAAAACGAACCGTGGTAACCAGTTTGAGAGCAGAAAGTTGCAATTCACTGACTTCTTCAACGAAAAAAGGGGAAACTGCCATTGAAGACGCATGTAGTACAGCCGTGTCCGTTAAAACTTGTATATTTAAAAGTTCCGCTAAAAGGCCAACGAGGCCGTGAAGTTTTGTATAAAGGGTAAGAATACTTTTTTCTCGCACTTGATGAGCTTGTGACCTTTTTTTCCTTGCGCTCCCCGTGTATCCATCTGAAATTTAACAAAAATTTTTTTTTTTTTGAATAATTAAAAAATTAATTTTATAAACTTTTCATCTTTTTTTTTTAAAATCTACCTTTTCCCTTTTTATTTATTCTATAAACCGGATCGAAAGACGGATAAATTGTATTAGACAGTTGAAACTTTGTAAACAAAACTATTCTGTCTATGACATCTTCTAAATAAATTCTTTTTGGCATGTTGGGTGATGTTAATATATAAATAGCAGTCAATGAAGCGTCCATAGCCCTCATCACTCTCTCCATTGCCAACTCCAACCATAATTTACTTTCATCCTCATCATCATCCTTATAAAAAAAAAAAAAATTTGATTTTCATTTTACTCATCTCAATTTTTAATTATCAATTTTTAATCAATTTAAACTTACTGGATCAGCTATAGGGGACACCCTAGCACCATCCCTTATATTTTTTTCTAAAATATTTAATAATTTAACCAAACGAGTGGCAGGAATAGATTCCATTGCACCTAATGTTTTCAACTTTGCAGCCTCCGCACAAAGATCTTGTAATTGATACTTGGGTATAAGCGCTTCAGGTGGTACATCTTCACTATCATCTAAAAAAAATTAATTATTTATAATTTCCAACCTTTTTTAAAATGAAAATGAAAATGAAAAAAAAAAAAATACCTAATTCGATAGTTAGATCGAGATCATCAGTGTTTTCAAATATTCTATCTATAGTCGTGTTGAACCTTTGATAGGTATTTGTTTCCATAAGCTCTTCTACACTTAATTTTTCTAAAACTGGAACCATTTTCCTTTCGACTTTTCGTACTTTAGGTTTTGGAAGTTCTACGGGAGATAGTTCTAAAAATTTATGCAAAAAAAATTTGAAACATATCAAAAACAAATCACGGTGATTGATGCTTTGGTTTTCACAAATTCTACCTTTAGATTCATCGTGATTGGCTGTACTTCTTCTTCGTTTTCTTGATCTCTCATCACTATCTTGAAAGGAAGAAGGTAAGAAAGCAGAATCTAAAAAATAAGCAAAACCCTGTTGTAAAAATTGTAATTGTTGAACAAAAATTTAACCCCTCAAATGACACGATTTAAATTCAAATAAATTGGAAGATAAGCTATACTTTATTTTATTCTTTGTCAAAAAAAAAAAAAAAAATTGAAGCCCTAAAACAATAAAAATTAATTTTTAAAGCATTATTATTATTATTATTAATACATTTTTATGGTAAAAAACACTTATTAATATCTGTTAACAAGAGTTTTAGACTTTAAATTATGATAAATACAATTAATAACTAAAAAAATAAACGAATACTCAATTTAAAGTTTCAAATTTGAATTTGTTAACCTGAAAAAAAAAAGTAAATAAACTAAAATCTTAATTTAAAAAATAAATAGAAATTATTTACTGTTTATTTTGGCGCAATTTCAAGCTTTCACGCTGACTTTTGCTGCATGCGATGCAGCAAAAAATTTACCCGAATCAGCTTTTGCTGAAATTCCTTATTTCACGAATGAGATTGATTTTAAAAAAAAGTGAAACCGATAATTTTTTTTTTTTTTTTTTTAATGAACAAATAATCAAAGGCGATTTTCTATGGCTCGATACTTGCTCTGGTACATTCATCATGTTTTTTCTTTATTGTACCGTACACCTATTTGCACAAACATACCTTTTTTAGTTCTTTTTTCTCGAGCCTTGTTCCTTTCACGTGATTTGAAGATCTTGGAAATCGGTTTTAAATCCTCTTCGGAATCAGATTCAGATACTGGTAATTTCATTTTTTCTTCACACTCATTTGTTATACCTAATTTGCTCGCCAAAATCGGTTGCTCTTGAGCAAATTTACTCAAACTTTTTTGCATTAACGCTTGATCTTTTTCGGATAATCTATTTAAGCGCACGTATGCGGGTTTCATTTTCGTTAAAGAATCATTCGAGTCAATAGAATGGGGTCGGCTCACTGTTGCAGAAGAGCTTGTGCTACTACTTTGAATTTTGAAAAACTCCGAATCATTTTTCATTGATTCAATTGTTCTTTCAGCAGGTTCACCATTCCCGTAATCTTTACAGGTTTTATCCAATTTTGCTCTATTAAAATTGTCAGTGCCATTGAATTCGTCGCGACCCGCAATCAGAGAGCCCTCAAAGGAGTCTGAATGATTATTTTTTTCGCTTCTTTGAAAGCTAAGTTCGGGTAGTAGTTTTTCTGAACCTTCCAAATTTGATGCGCCAAAAAATAAACTATCATTTGAACCCAATGTCACTACACTCGAACTCCCACCGCTAGAAACACCGGAACTAGTATCAGATTTCGGGGTATACTCACTCTCACTATTCGCTGGATCTTTTTGCACAGACGCACTGGTCCCACTACTGTCAAACAACGCACTGTCTTTCTTATTAAATTTTTGAAGTCCGACATGAGATTCTTCTGGTGCCACACTAGCCTGCGCCGGAGAAGCTCCTAAAATAATGATAATTTGTTTTTAAAGCAAAACTATTTTGTTTCGGTTGAAAAAAAAAAAAAAATTCGTACGAACCTGGAAGCGTGATAGAAGATGAATTATCAAGAGAATTAGGAAAGAGTTCTTTTGAAGTCTGCAGTTGCCCTTGAGATTTCTGTGGTCGGTAATTTCGCATACTACTAATCTGGCCTGTAGAACCATTGTTACTCATTACATTTATTGCTGGAGCATTAGACATTAAGCCCTCTAAATTTCTATGACTAGGATGAACTTCGGGACGGTTATAATCGGTAAAATCTGTATGAGATAATCCCACTCTGGGATTATGATCAACATTGTCTAAATCAAAAGAATGTTCACTATGAGGCTTAACACGCCTCGAAAGTTTATCGTCCCATTCCGAAACCGGTTGTGTCGGAACATCAACCCGATTTAGTTTATTTTCACATAAGTCTTGAAAAGGAGGATTTAACTCTGATACTCTGTTTTGAGGATCAGCGATCACCGAGGCACGTTGGGAAACTAAGTTAGGGTCGTGAAATCCCGTGCTCGGCGAAGACAGCGGCGGCCGAGTTTTGTCATCAGGAACAGGTAGTCGAGCTGATGCAGGTTGTGCAGGACTGCCCTGTGGTGTATGACGGGTATATCCAGGTGACCCTTGACCATAGCTAGCAGGAGATGTTTGATTAAAAGCAGAATTAAGGTTGTGACCAGGAATTTGTGGCAACTGCTGTTTCCACTGTTGATTTCTTGCCGGTCCCTTAAATGCACTTGGATTTTTTAAGAAAATTGCTTTTAAAAGTTCTGGCGCGCCACTTTGATGTTCAACGGGCTGCTCTGTTCCTGCATATTGATCTTTTAACTCACTGAAAATTTTTTTTTGAAATATACATATTTTTTTTTTCGTTTCAACAAATATAAAATTAATATTATTTAAACTTACATATGCTCACTAGTTGTTTGAGCCAAACTATGTACTAATTGAGGAATTAATAATTCATTTGGGTGACTTAAAAGAATTTGAGCTTCTTCAGCAACCCGAGGATGAAATAACAGAGATTTATTACTTAATGTTTGTGGCAATGGAGATGGTAAAGGCATCTCAGGTAATACTAAAATAAAATTTTTTTTTTTTTTTAAATTTATTATTTGACATAGAAAAAAAAAAAAAAAAAGAAAAGTTGATAATTAACAATAAGTTATTACTTACAATCAGTAAGGCTGGAAACTCCAGCAAGAGTAGTAATAGGTACACTAGGAATTTCCCCATTCATTTTACAAGCCTAACTTGAAAATCTTCCATGACCTTTTCAATTCCATAATTTTTTTCATATTCTCAACTGTAATTTTTTGTATTTTTATTCAAAACAAAAAATTATTAAATGAATAAATATAAAATTATTTTTGTAACCTGAAAATTATGAAGTAATGAGTAATAATAAAAATTAATCAACTTACCAAGAATAATCGGAGATCCAAAAATTTGGAATCCAAGCGTTTGATGCAAATAATTAATAATTTTGAAAGAATAACACACTTTACCAAACTTCTTTGTTAAATTTAACTTATAAAAAAAAAATAAAAAAAAATTTTGGGTTTCCACTTTAATGGTAGCACCTCACATTGTAAGTTCTGAATTACTCGAGCTTCTTTCAATCAACACCACATAATCATTATACTGTTTTTGTATAATACTTAAGGTTAACAAATGTATAAATATATTCACCATTGCCACTGTATCTTCAAGTCATTTTAATTGACAAACCACCATAAAACCAATAAAAGTCTAAAATGACTATAAGTTTCATACAGATTGTTTTAAATCAACTTTTATTTAGGATGGTCTCATTGCAGGTGATTCGTGATGTCCTGAAACAACAGGTTGTAAATTATTTAACCTTAACATTAAGTTTCGAACAAAAAAAAAAAAAATTTGTAAAAATAAACAAAATTTACATTGTGTAAAGAATAAAATAAACTGATAAAAAAAAATAACAATTTCTATAAAATAACTTTTTTAAAGTTGGAATCAATTTTATTGTCTGTATTTTTACACTAATTGTTTTGCTACATACAACTTCTAACAATTCTAACACTCTGATAATGAACTATTATTTCTTTTATCTAATTTTTTTTTAGCAATGAATAGCAAATGACATCACGCATAATAGTAAAATATGAATAAAGCTATAATTTATCTACTGGAAAAAAAACTACAAATACTATAAAATTAAAATAAATAATTTGAAATTTTTTTTCATCTTGGCAAGCATGATTTAAAACATGCTTGATTTTAAAACAAAACAAATATGTAGGCCATCTTAAAGTTAGATCTCAAATCAAAATGAACAGAATGAAAAATTTATAAACTTATACTAGTATGCTACAAAAGAAAGGTAAAAATCACCGTAGAGGTTTTTAAGGGGTTTATTGCACCCTTTACAGAGGAATATTTGGGTTAGAAAGGTTCTGTCAACACAGCCCATGGCCAAGTCATTGACTCCCATTTTGCATTCTACTTAAGCGCCCTCTAACAAAATCAACCTATTAAACAACAATCAACACACTTAATAATCAAATAAAAATAAACTTAATAATTTTTTTACTTTTCAAATAACAAATGTATAAAAAATTGACACTTCATTTAAAAAAAAAAAAAAAATTAGTGATATTTTCATTAAGCAAAACAAACACAAAATGAACGACCACAAATGCATGAGTAAACTTCACCATTTCACCACCAGAGTACCGATTGAAAGAATAACTTTTATTCATATAATTAAAATGACACTAAAAAAAAATACCTTTTTTATAATATATGGTAATTTTTATAAAACGCACACTAAAATTATAAATTTATTTTGCTTCCCTTAGCACCATTAGAATGTAAACTAAAGCTCTTAAAAACTTCAAAAGCATTTTTAGAAACAGAGCCCTAGTAACATTGTCTGCAACTCACCTTTTCCAATAGAAAAGCTTGAGTTTTTGTAATTAATAAAAAGAAATAAATTTAAAACAAAACTTTTAATCATTTTACAACTGTTAAAATTGAGAATTACATTTTGAACTTCAAAATACGCGATTTTAGGACAGTGGAGACGCGCCAAACGTACCAAACACAACATAGGCTTAGCCTTATTGCATTCAATAATAAAATGCTAGAGCGCATAAAAAAAGGTTCGAATATAAATTATTTAATAAAACTAAATAAACATTCACATTTTCAATTCAAAAAATAAAAATTAAATATAAGTTTTTATACAATATTGCATTAGAGAACAAACAAGGTCGTTTTTAATTTTAATACGATATTTTATTTTACTGCGGAGTAATACAAAGAAAGAAAAACTAAAAGACAGTTGTCAGAAAACGTCGCCTTCTTTATTATAATTTTCTGAACGTACACCTGTGACGTTTAATATCATTGAGGCTCAATAGAGTTAAAATATTTTTTAGCTCGTTAAACTTTTGTAAACTGTTAAATAAAAATTAATTTTTAAATTATTTTCGTTTCATTTTTATAAATATAATGTTTTATAGAATGCATTTAAAATTTTAGAATAAATGATATAACCTGTATACCAAACGAATAATTCATTATTTGAAATAAATTTGAATAAAATTTTAAAGAACTTTGTTTCTAGGTTTTAATTCATATATGTTTATTTCCATCTACACATTTTAAAAACTTTAAAAAATTCTTTACATTAAAAAGAAAATTCCTTATTTTAAATTTTTACTTTATAATTTTTCAAAAGTATTGTTTTATTTCCAATTATTTACTCGGTTTATAAAAAATTAAATGATCGACGTATAATAATAATAATATTTAATAACGTACTTTAAATACGAATTTTATTTAATTTGTACTTTTGAAAAAAAAAAAAAAAAAGTTTAAAAAGTTATATGCGATGGCCTTTGCTATTGTTTACATGTTAAACACTGTAATGTAATTAAAAATAAGCTAAACATAAGCGTTCTTATACTCAATGGTTAGATATACAGTTTCAAATACAGAAAAGTGACTTCCATTTTGTTTTGTTAGTAGTCAGTAAGAAATTCGCGAGTAGTTGGTTTGTGTTTCGTTAAAATTAATTTTAAAATTTATTAGAAATTTTAAAAATGACTCGTAGAAGGGTTTACGTTGTTGGAGTTGGAATGACTAAAGTTAGTATATTAATATTATTTTTAATTTTGTTTTAACATTTATGCTCCGAAAATTTTGTTTTTATTTACTTAAATAATTTTTTCGTAAAAATTTGTATTTAATGCATTGTCATGTTAATTTATAATTTAAATTAAATAAATTATCCTTGAACTATGATACTTACGGAGACTTTAGAATTACATTTATAAATTATTTTTATTTTTCATATATATTTCTTATTTTTTTAAAAATTCTCTAATACATTTTATAAAAAGGCTTAAGTTAAATAGTAGGCACGAATCAAATTTTTTCTCTTTATGTAACAACTCATTGAAATAAACATTTCCTGAATTAAATTCATTCCAGTTTAGTTTTTTACCCTTGAATAATTTATTCTTTCTTATTTTATTGTCTTAATTAAATATTTGCAATATTTTATATTTATTACATTGCAAAATTAAAAATACTACCAAAATTCATGTAAATCATAAAACTATCAAATACAAAAAAAGAAATCAGCTTTTTAACATTAGAAATATTATTATCAATTAAAGATTACATTCATTTTCTGTAATATTAGAATTTTTTTTTTATAACTATTAAACAAAAATTGTTTATATTTTCTTTCCATCTTTCTTTGTACAAATCCCTGAAATTTGTTTTCGTTTAATTAAAGAATCAAGTCTTAAAATTAACTTAAAGGGGAAAAAAAAAAAAAAAACTTTCCAGTAATTTTTATTGGATATTTAAGGATACTGTTTCAATGGTCCATAGATCAAGATACTTTGTATCAAGCTTTAAGTTTTTACATTTTACAATTTAATAAAAGAAGTTTTGGATTTCTCGATTAATTTTTTAATTTAAAAAAAATTTTTTTTTAAAAAGTAAAAAGAGAAATCGCTTTTAAATTTTTTTTCTTTGGTAATTTGATAATAGATAAGAATGTGAATTAAGGTCAAATAAATATATATTTATAAGAATTTTAATTCAATACAGATTTATGTACTTAAAATTGTATCATTATTCGCAATTACCTGTTTGATTTGACCAGAATTATTTTATGCGAATGTCTCACAACATTAAATAAAAACAAATAATTTGATAATAAACTTTACAATATGTAATTTAAACATTTATTTATCTTGCATTTTATATAATTCAAGTATTATGCAACATCTTAATAAATGTCTTTAGCATTACTTAATGAAATTTGTACCGATAAATGTATTAATGTTTTCAGAGAAAGAAAAGAGTATGAAAATGATGTAATTGTTAAAAATATATAAAATTTTTAAATTTGAAGTTTTAGTCTTTTTTTTTATACTTACTCTCACTAATTTTTTTTGTACTGCTTTTTTAATTACTTGTAAGAACATTTACATTAAAACATTACATTATTATTCTTTAAATTAATAATATTACAAAATTTTTCATGTTCTGCCCTTTGGCTCTTATTTGAAGTGCATCACTTTTTTTCTACTTTTTGTTTTTTGCATTTTCAACACTTCCTTAAATTTTAATTCACTTGTTTTTTAGATTTCTACATGAATGATTCTTAAATTTGTTGCACTAGTTATAATGATGAATTTAAATGATTTGTATTTTCAGTTTGAAAAACCAGGGAGAAGATCAAACTTTGATTATCCTGATATGACGGCTGAAGCAGTTGGTAAAGCATTGAAAGATGCCAATTTGCAAATAAGAGACGTGGAAGCAGCTTGTGTCGGTTATGTTTATGGAGATTCTACGTGTGGACAAAGAGCGATTTACGAAATCGGAATGACTGGAATACCTATATTTAATGTTAATAATAATTGTTCTACAGGATCAAGTGCATTAATGTTAGCCAAATTACACGTCGAAGCTGGGAGTGACTGCGTATTAGCTTTAGGTTTTGAAAAAATGGAAAGAGGCTCTCTAACGTCTAAGGTAAAACGAGTGTTACGAGTCGTTTGTTCTTTACCTTAACACATTTCATTCTTTTCTTTTTTCTCCTCATGATCAGTTCAACGACAGAACAAATCCGATGGAAAAACATGTTGAAAAAATGGCGACGCATTTTGGTTTTGAACCGACTGCACCTGTAACGGCTCAAATGTTCGGTTATGCCGGAAGGGAGCACATGCAAAAATATGGTACAAAACCAGAGCATTTTGCTAAAATCGCTGAAAAAAATCACAGGCATTCCGCTAATAATCCGTAAGCAAATGCAAATTTATACATTTTTTTAAACTTTGTCTGCTGGTATTAAACATTTTAATATTTTTACCAAAATAAATTTTGTTATTTAGAAATTCACAATTTCAAGACATTTACTCATTAGAACAAATTTTACAATCGCCTAAAATCTTTGATCCATTGACCAAACTTCAATGTTGTCCAACGTCGGATGGTGCGGCTGCCGCCATAGTTTGCAGTGAAAATTTTGTTGTCAGACACGGCCTATTCGAACAAGCAATTGAAATTTTAGGAATGGAAATGGTGACAGATTTTCCATCATCTTTTGCCGGGAGCGCTATGAGTTTGGTATGAAAAATATTTAATCGAGTTTTTTTTAATTTGAGTATTTGAGTAAATTATATTCATTTTGGGAAAAAAAAAAAGGTGGGCTACGACATGACGAAAGCTGCCGCCGACAGGCTCTATGCCAAAACGGGTATAAAACCAAGCGATGTTCACGTTGTCGAATTGCACGATTGCTTTTCTGCTAACGAACTTATAACTTATGAAGCTTTGGGACTTTGTGGTCCCGGTGAAGCTGGAAAATTTATAGATTCTAAACAAAACACTTACGGAGGCAGATGCGTAGTCAATCCGAGGTAAACATTCTATTTTTTTTTTTTTTTTTTTTTTTTCCACAAAAACTTTGGTAGTATTTTTAATTTTTTAAATTTTCAGTGGGGGTTTAATATCTAAAGGACATCCTCTCGGAGCTACCGGTTTAGCACAATGCACGGAATTATGTTTGCAATTGAGGGGACTTGCAGAAAAAAGACAAGTGCCCGATGCGAGAATAGCCCTTCAACATAATATAGGATTGGGAGGAGCGTCAATCGTTGCTCTTTACAGAAAAGGCTTCACGTAAGTTTTCCACCGTCAAATAATGATAGGAAAAATATTCTAAATTTTTTTTTTAATTATTGCTTAAATTGCAGGACTAGAAATTCCGGAATCGTTAGAAATAACGTGGCTGCATCGGCGAGTGCTCGTCCCGAAGATTTCAAAGCGAATAAATTATTTTTAGCCTTAGAAAAAGCTATGAAAGAGGATAGCGATAATTTAATAGAAAAAGTTAGGGGAATATTTGCAATAAAAGTGAAAAATGGTGCCGGTGGTAAAGATGGATACTGGGTAATAAATGCCAAAACTGGAAAAGGAAGCGTTGAATTTAATGGAAAATGTAATTTTCACGATTATCTCTCAGTTTTTTTTTTTTTTTTTTGAATAATAATAAAATTTGGGTAATAAAATTTCAGCCAAACCCGACGTCACATTTTTAATAGACGATAATGATGTGACCGATTTATTGACCGGAAAATTGAATCCGCAAAAAGCATTTTTCCAAGGTAAGGTTAAAATTCAAGGAAATATGGGATTGGCAATGAAACTTCAAGAACTTCAACGTCTAGCAAGTGGTCGAATCGAAGAAATACGATCAAAATTATAAAAAAGAAAAAAAAAAAAAAAGAAGAAAAAAAAAAAAAAATTAGGAATATAATGATAGTCTACTCGAATATATATATTTATAAATATAAAAGAAACCGGAAATCGCGTCGAAATTTTTTTTGTTAAATTCGCATTAGTAATAATTTTTTTTTTTAAATATTGTATTTTTCGTTTAGATTTTAATATTAAATAATTTTTATAAAAGAAATAAATAAAAAAAAAATCCATACTTGACATTCCGTAACTAACGTACCCAAAATGCAAAAAAAAAAAAAAAAAAAAAAGAAAATAAAAAATTACAAGTCGAAAATAATTGATTATTTCTCGGGCAATTATAAAAAAAAAATATAAACAAAATTTTAATGATTAAGTTTAAAAAAAAAATGCATTTACAATTTTATAAGTTTTTTTTTTTTTTTTTTATTATTATTTATTTATAAAATATTATTTTCGGGAGTTGGATTTTATTATGTAATTTAATTAAGATATCATATATAAGGTGTTTTAAGCCGGGGTTTAAATATATTTATTTATATATTTTATGTATTATTTTTTTTTAAAAGTTTACATATTATATTTCTTGTTTTAAAAAAAAAATTTACAAAAAATTTAATCGTTTTTTTTTAATTAATTAATAAATTTTAAAATAATTATGAATTAAAGGATTTGTTTTCGATTAAGTTAAAAAAAATGAAATTTAATATAAAATAATAAAAATTTTATTTATTGAGTATAACGATCATTTTTTAAAATTATTCAAAATATTAATTTGAATAATATATATAATTTTTTAATAAGATTTTCTAAAAGGAATAAGAAGAAGAAAATGAAAATAATTTATTTTATCACAAATTTGTTGTCGATGATTGTGATGGTGGTAACTCTAATTTATTATTTTCTTTTTTCTCATCGTTTTTTTGAGGTTGTATTGCTGCCTTCCATTTCTGTATAAAAAAAAACAACATGTTTTAGTTTTTTTTTTTTTTTTAAACAAAAGTTTAAAATAAATATTGTTTTATTGGTACCTCTTTTAATGTACTTCCGGGAGATCTAAATAAATGATATAAAAAATATAATGGTACTATACACATTGGAATTAAAGCCATAAACCAACCGACTACTTGAGCCCAAATTGGATAAACGTAGGTACGATTGTACGTTAACGGTTTGTACGAAGCAAACGAAAATAATAAAATACCCTGAAACAATTAATTGTTTGTTTGTTTGTTTGTTTGTACAATTTAACTATTTACTTAATTCATTTTTAATGTTTTTTTTTTGTTCAAATACCATCGTTATTATTGGTGTAAAAACAAGCCAACAATATTTTAACCAAGGACCAAGTTTATAACCAATCATTTCCGTTATATTATCATAAAATTTATCAACTCCATACACGTAGGCAATGGTAATACATTCAAAAAAACACATCCACAATAATACCATACCACTCGCCGAATAATAATCGAAAACTTGAAACATGTAAATTCCACCCTGGTAACAAAAGTGTAAAATTGAATTTTTATTCAAGCTCTGATGTCAAAAACTAAAAGAGCCAAAAAACTTACATCTGTCACCATAGTCAGACCAAGAAGAAAACTAATAATACTTATGAATGCAATAAAAACTTCTCTCCTTTTTCCCTTTCTCAGATACCTTGGATAAACATCAACAATGGCCGTTATCAGTCCTTCCATTCCAACAAATTGCGAATCGATTCCCATCAAAAGAATCATAAAAAAAAATAAAAAAGACCAAAGTGGTCCCCAAGACATTTGACTTATGGCTTTTGGATAAACAATAAAAACCAAACCAGGACCTGATTCGGCAACGTCTTGAATAGGAACACCATGTTCCTGAAATAAATTTTTCCTTTTTTTTTTTTTATCCACTGAAAATTTTATTTTAATTTTAATAAACTTAACCTTACTTACCTTGGCCATGAAACCTAAAACGCTAAATATAGCAAAACCAGAATACAAACTGGTGCAACTGTTAATTACAGAAACAAATATACAGTCTTTAACAAAATTATTATGGAAATTATTATATGATCCCAGAGCTGTCATGCAACCCAATGCAATGGCATATGAGAAAAAAATTTGTGTTCCAGCATCAATCCAAACGGTGGATTCCAAAAGTTTAGAAAAATCTGGTTTAAGGTAAAATGTTATACCCTCTGCGGCTCCATCAAGTGTGACTCCTCTAATTAGTAGTGCGGTTAACATTAAATATGGAAAGACAGCTAAAAAATTTTTTTTTTTTTTTAAATGACTTTGTCCACTAAACATATTTTCGTAAAATTTTCTTTTATTGTTTTACCGGTAAAATACACGACTTTTCCAGAAGATTTAACTCCTTTCCAAACGCAAAAATAAACAATAACCCAAGCTAAAAATAGTGTGCCAACAAGTTCCCATTGTAATGTTGAAACATCATCCACACCAGTGGATATACCTAAAACTTTTCTCCTAAAATAAGAAGGTTTATATAAAAGTAAACTCTTTAAATGAAATTTGTTAAAAGTATTGTTATATACTAACTCCCAGTATTCGATAATGGCATCGACTCTTTTTTCCCCCACGTGTTCCTCCGTGGTATTTTCTCTAAGAGCTTTTGCTTCTGAACCCACTATACACTTTGGTGTATTCCACCAATTATTGCACGTCGACCATGGAAGTTCTGAACGAAAAGAATTAAAAAAAAAATGAAATGCCCAAGCTAATATGACGATGTAATATATGTTGAGTAGAAAACAAATAACAGTCGTAGCATAACCTATACCTGAAAAAAAAAAATATATATACCTATAATTTTATTGGTGAACAATTATGAAGAATTAAATCAATAATTTCAAATTTTTTTTGACTGACAACTCAAAATCATTTTGCATTTATGTCTTTAATTTTATTTGTATCACCAATATTGTATATTGTAGGGCGACCCTAATTGGAGAGACTTTGAATTGAATAATAGGACATTTTATTTCATTCAATTTTTAAAAAATAATTATGCGTCGACCAAATTTTACAACAGTAATTTTTAAAGATAACCCTGATTATGGCAACTCTTTACCGCAAATGTTGTATAATTTAATGATTTGTAAAATGGTAACCTAGGCCAATTATATTAATATTTCCACAGGATTACAAAATAGTAGACATTTTCTTGGCTAACCTATGACTTTAATATCTTTCTATAACTTGAATTGAAAAATTTTATTGTTTTTAACTTACCCTTGAATATTGGGCAAAAATTCCATGCTGTGATTCCTCCTTGACTCGTATATTGTCCTATTGCAATTTCTAAAAAAAAAATTGGTATTCCACCTGCGACAAGACAAATCAAATAAGGTATCATGAACGCTCCTCCTCCATTTTTATAACACAAATATGGAAATCTCCAAATGTTTCCCAATCCGACAGCAAATCCAATGCAAGATAAAACAAATTCTATTCCTCTGGACCATTTTTCCCTATCCCTGTATTTACTTTTGGGTTTTGCTTCTTGAGAAATTGTTACGGATTTCATGCTGTCGTTTACAAAATTTGGATTTTCCATTTTTTTTTAGTACCTTTTATCTGAGAAATATAAAACGTCATTAATTTTCAAATTTAAACTATTGTTTTTTTGTTTCGATCAAAAACTACAAACACTTAATTATTATTGTTTTTATCATTATACACAATTTAATTTTTTTATTAAACAATTCAAATTTATTATTTATAATTTATTCTTAGCATGAAAATAAAAGGTGTTCTACACGAGAGACATTTTAAAAAAAAAAAATTTAAAATGTGTCAAATAAATATTTATGAAATAATGTGATACGCCGATAATGGGATAAAAAAATTTTTTTTTTTTTTTTTTGATTTGAAAACTCTACGGTTAATTTCCATTTAAAAAAAAAAAAAAAAACCAAACATATTTTTTTAATTGAATATTTTTTTAAATCTTTTTAACAAATGGCAATAATCCTTTCACTCACTACAAAATTAAAATTCAAATCGCTTCACTCAAAAATGGAGAAAATAAATAAATAACGACATAATGGAAAAAAAAAAAAAAATTCAAGCACACGAATTCGAAAATCCGATCATATTGAAAATTAACGGAAAAAAAAAAATTTATACTTTGTGACTTTTAGGTATAAATATACAATATTTACCTTCTTTTTTTTTACAACACATAAAATATATTTAAATATAATATATATATATATTAGTAAATTTTGAAAGTAGGTTGTTGATTAGTGATTTCGATCCAGTTTCTCATGTATCCAAACCGAAATATGCGATTAATTAACTTAAAAAATGAGTAACAACAATTTACAATTATAGATTATTGTTATAATATTATCAATAAAGTCATTTTGCACGAATTTAAATCAATAAAACAAAAATGAAACAATACTTTTACAAGATTTAAACTAATACTAACAATGGTTTTCCTTTCCTCTATCCGAGCAATAAAAAAGAATAAAAAAAAGTAGGAGATGGAAGGTCGTTATGTCGTCTGCTAAAGCCTAATGCAAAATTTATAAACTACCTCATTCATATAAATAATTATTTCATTTTAATTCTCATTATTATTATTATTATAAGTTAATGAAAAAAAAATTTTTTTATACTTTGGTTTATAAAAATTTATAAAAAAAAATTAATTATCTTAAGTTGGCAATCCTATCTTTTCATATTCTTTGTTAGGCATGTTGTTGTTGTTGAAAACAACTTTCTTGCTTTCCTTGAAAATAAATATAAAAAAAAAAAAAACCGTTACATACGTTTGTGAGCGTCACACATACTTGCATTATTTTTTATATTTACATCATTTTAAATTTTTTTTTATTCGCCATTAAAAACTTGTATTCCCCTTCTCTTATTATATTACAACACAACTTTTTCATATTATTAATGTTGATTTTGAAATAAATTCTTGATTTTTTTTTTTTTGTAACTTTATGAATGCATGTTGGCCTATAATTAATTTGAAACATGTATGCATGCACCTCTTGCATTGTGATGTTTGAAAACTAAAATAAAAAAAAAAAATTTTGAAATTATTTAATCTAGGCCATAAATCAAAGCAACAAAAAAAAACTTTTCATTTCAATAAAGAATTTAAAAATAATTTTTCCTTTATACCTTTATAAGTTTTTTTTTAAATGAAATTATACCTATATTATTTTACCACATAAAAAATACCTAATTCATTAATTAGCCTTAATTTATTAACTAATTAATTTCATTATTTTAAAGTTATTTCAATGTTGATTTAATCCATGTTAAATTTTCTATTGAGAATTTTAATACAAAATCACAATTAAAACATTAAAACAAACACATGCATTTTAAAAATATCTACACTTTTATCAATTATGCTTATTAATTAGTTTTTAATTTCAAAAAAAAATAAATATTTTGTACGGAGTTTATGAAATCTAATTATTGTTTACACTTTGAGAGATTAGCTGGTAAAAAATTAAAATTCCATTATTTTAACGCGCCAAAAATAATAAACAAAGGAAAATGTTTTCAATAATGAATAGATTTTCAAATTCCATTAAGTGTAAAGAAAATGTGTTTTATTTAATTTAAAAAACGTCGCAAATTATTAAATAATATCGTTTGTTCGAATTCAAATATGTATTTTTAAAAAAAAATGTGTATTTTTTTCGCACAAACTGCTTTAAAATAAAAAAGGAAATTTTTATCGAAGTTCGATTTTTATCCGCTAAATGTCACCATCGACTAGCGCCATTTTTTCCTTTGAGATGAATAAGTCTGACTTTCGTAGTTTCCGGTGAGTGGTGGCCAGTGCTTCAATCGCGGCGGAGTGAATGTTAAGGCGCGGTGGGTCGACTGTCAGTGTCTTTTTAGTTTTATAGTTTTTCAGTTAATTTTGTTGGATTTTACTAGTTCTTCTGTTATTTAAAAGAAAAAAAAAAAGATTAGAAAAAAACAAAATATTGTTATTTTTATCTGTGTGTTATATAATTTTTAGCATTTGACTATTTCAAATGGTAAGCCATAACCAAATTATTAACATATATATTTAGTCATATTGAATTTTTATTTTAGAGGATGGTTGTTGGTTAAAAATCAATTTTAAATTTGCTTGGATACTTTTTTATATGTAATTTTTATATAATCGATCATTCGATAAGTGTAAAAAACTATCAAAAGTTATAAAATATAAAATTTAGTGTGTATGTATATATATATATATATATAATGCGCCGGCGCACAATATGAAAAAAAAAATGTAAAAAAATCAATTTGAATAAACCTAATCGGTTAAAAATTTAATATTAAGAACTGTTTGAGTAAGTTATATCATTATTCTCATTTAGTTTTCTTCATAAAATATGCCTTTTATACAAAAAGTATACATATATATGTATATCAGAATATGAAATAGGCTTATATAGGCAATATGAAATGTAGTGATATTATATGGGTGAATATTTTTTATTAGAAAAAATTTTACTTATATCGTTTTCCTTCCATTTTTATATGCTCTCGAATACGTTTTATCATTTCGTAAAAGATAAGAGAATTCACGGTTTAAAGAGAAATTCAAAAATAATGATTTTTACTTGATGTGAAAAAAATTTTTTTTTTTTCTGTGAGACCTTATCAACATTATATTAGGAAAAAAATGGATTCTTTTTCGTGTAAGCAAATATAAAATACTTATTATATTGTTATTCGAACATATATAACGAATTCGAATTTATATTTATTGGAGTGCAACGTAAAACGAAACGAAAAAATTGAAAAATGAAATTGTATATTTGCCGTATATAAATTTGTACATCGGCACTGACCGTTTCAAAATGGCGGTTTGCGGTTTCTTACATTTATTTTCTCTATGAAATGCAAAATCTTTATCGAGCTATTTTTGATGATGGCTTGTAACCTTTAATTTTTTAGAAATTTTTATTTAAATTTACTTTTGAGTTTATGGTTTTTTGTTTTTGGGATTATTTTTTTTGTTTGATTTTAATAATATTAAACATAAAATTAAATAATTAAAAATGTATTGATTTTTTCACGGTTAAAAAACAAAAAAATTTTTTATAAATATCTTTTCAAAGCCATTATGAATGCAGATTTTTTTTATATATTTTAATATGTATGTTATTAATATTATTAATATAGTTAATTTTAATACATTGTCATAGAAATGTAGAAGCCAAATAATATTTTGCCAACATAATAAGTTAATAGTCAATCACACACATTTAGCTAAAGTGAGAATTTTTTATTTTGTAATCAATAAGTTTGGCAATATAACAAACACTCATTCTATATATTAATAATATTTTTAAATATTGATGACACTATTTAAACGTTATTATAGTATCATGATATAATAATAATGATGATGATGATGCATTATGAATCAGAAAGAATTATGTGAAAAACATTAAAAATAATTACTCTTGAGTTTAACTAAAGAAGTTTTTTTATTATTTTTTTGGATTGAGTTGGAAATTTATTACAATTTTTCTTTTTTTTATGGGGGAGGGGGAGGCCTAATCTGATTACAAGGAAATTTTATAGGTTAAAAAATTAATGTGCAAATAAAGTCTAAGCTTTTTTTTTAAAAACTGAAATAAATAGAAATGTCTGGGTAAGGGTATTTAGAGAAAATCAGATAAATGCACACATAAAGTCATCTTAATGCCTGATTTTAATTAAAATAAAACGTGTAAGCAAAAGTTTTTTTTTTTTTTTTTTCTTATCCAAATATATATATTTATGACTGAAAATAAATTTAAAAAAAAAACAGAACAACAACAACAAAATATTTTTTTTTTTTTGTACTTTGTTTAGGCTTGTAGGAAATTATTTTATGAGGCTTCATGTCGATCAATAAAACAGTCAGAAATCTGCATATTTTTCTGAGAGAAAGGTTAACCGCACCTGAATGTTCGTGTTACAACATTTATTAATTTTTTTTTTTTTTTCATTAGTGTGTATATATAGAAGTTTTTTGTTTTTAAAGTTTTTTTTTTTTTTTAAATATTTTATTAAACGCACATTTAACAAGATTTCAATTGATTAATTATATAAATATTTTAAACTTGCAAAGTTTTTTTTTTTAGTTTTGATTAATAATTGATTGATGTAATATTTTATTTAGAGGAGCGTGTTTTTATGTTTATGTAGTGCAAAATTAATAATAATTTTATTTCGACGTAAGTAATTATTATTAAAAAAAAAAAAATTGTAATGACGATTTAACATTTTGTTAGCTTTTTTTTTTTTTTTTTAACAATAATGTATCTTTCTCTCTATGTTAAACTCGTACTTGAAAATTTTTTAACTGACTAACAGTTTATTTTGAGAATATCTAAAAATAATTCAGGTGGCATCGTTGAATCTTCTCCTGTTCTAATTTTCTAATATACGATTATTTAAATATATTTTATTTTATTTATTTTTTTTTTTTCGACGCAATTGATTAAGTAAATATAAAAAAAAAAAAAAAAAAAAAAGATTAAAATTTTTCCAAGTCAGGTTAAATCTTGAAAATCGAATTAATATTAAATGAAAAAAAAAAAAGTTATTTTCCTAATAAATTTAATTTTATAACGTTTGGGTTTGTTTAAAAAAAAAAAAAAAAAAAAATTCGCATCATTTGGGATTTTTCGTAGAAAAATAAAATGTCGGAATAAAAACAATAAAATCATTTTAGGAATTGTTTTGTTTTGTTTTTTTTTTTTATAAAACGGCAAAGGTTTTATTTTTGTATTTTTCGATTTACTACCGTGAAGGTAATGTAATAACATAACAAAAACAAAAATAGATTAGCATAATACAAGCATTGAAAGAATCATTCAAAAGGAAAAAAAAAAAAAAAAACAATTTCTAACTCGTTCAGACATATTTTAACATCGTGAAAATAAATGAAGTACAAAAAGAAAAAAAAAAATTAAAATGTTTGAGAAAATTAAGTAAAAAATGTTTTTTTTTTTTTTTACTAGAAACAATTGATGATGATTGTTGTTGTTGTTGTTGTTTGTCTCTTTTTTTTTTTTTTTAAACAATGAGAGTATATGCGTGTATAAGATATTGTTATCTTTGGTAACTATACATTTAAAGATAGGGTAATGATAATAAAATTAAGGTTTAATTGATGATGAATTGTTGACTCCCATGATGACGAAATATATGTGTGTGTGTGCGTGCGTGCGTGAGTGAGTGTGTGTCTGGGCGTGCGTGTACATGTATGAGTGATTAAATGTGTCATTTTTGAGTTCAAGAACAAATTATGTAGGACGCTAAGCCCACAGTTTTAAATTCACCGACATAACATTATCTAGTGAAGAGAAATTTACAAAAAGAAAAAAAAAAAAACAATAAAAAAATTTTTTTTTTTATTGTTATATAGACAATAATGATGATTTTTCTGCCAATATTTTGTTACATTTGTTAACTATAACTTTTTTTAGTTTTGTTTTATTTCGTCATGATGTAATCGTATATATATAAATTTACAAGAAAAAAAAAGAGTAAAAAAAGTTTGATAATAACGAATTTTATTCCATTTTAAAACTTAAAATATCAATGAATTTCTTTTTGTCATTTCTATATGGGAGGGAGGGGGGAAGGGAAACAATTATGATTTTGTAACTATTGATTGGATTTGTTAGATTTCTTTAAAAAAAAAAAAAAAAAATTTTTTTTTATAGTAGTAGACGAGGAATTTTAAAAAAACTAGGGATCTTTTTTTTTTTTTTTTAATGACGATTCTATTTGTATCATATTTTCTATGTAAATCCCCTTTAAGCTCTTGTGTCAAAAAAAAATAAAATAAAAAAATTGCCAACAACAGACTTTAAAAATAATTTATTAATTTTTTTTTTTTTTTTTTTTTTTTTTGGCACAGCCCTCATTATTTTTCATCCATCAACCAAACAACAAAAGAAAAATATTTGTTTTTTTTTTTTTATTTTTTTTCAAACTAATTATAATTAATTATGTTGGACTTATATTATTATTATTTTTCTACGATATTTTATTGGTGCCTTGTAGTGTGTGTGTGTGTGGGGGGGGAGGGGAGGGGGAATGATTTGCAAAAATCTCAATGATGAATTTTGATATTAAAAAAAAAAGTAACTTATTGAATTTTACCCAGAGTTTTTTTTTTTTTTTTTAGACACTTGACTAGTAAAAGGTCATATCGGTCGATAATCGATTAAAAAAAAAAAAAACGAAAACGATAACGAAAGTCATCATAAACATTTTCGTGCAAAGGTTTTCCGCCAATCTATCACATAAACGATGAATGCGTGTGTGTGTGTGTGTGCGTGTGCGTGTGCGTGTGCGTGTGCGTGTATAAATAAATGCGCATGGTAAAATATCAAGAGAATTATAAAATTTTATATCCGGCATAATAAAAATCATGATGTGGGAGGGGGGGGGGGGTAAAAAAGGTTTTTTTAAAATATTTTTTTCGATTACATAATAAAAAAAAATCCCTCAAGAAAAAAATTTAGAATTTTTTTTTTTGAGTTTAAAAGAGTTTGTGAATTTTTACACTGTTGATTTTTAATTTAATTAATGTTATAATGAAAAGAAGACATAATGATGATGATGATGATGATAATTAAACGAGACATATAGAAGAAAATTCTAACAAATAAAATATTTTTTTTTTAATTTTAAAATTTTCTAAAACGTCAGTCAGGCAATGTTTAATATACTTTTTCATAAGAGTATAGGAGAGCGGAAAATAAAGGATTATTAAATGTAGGATATAAGGAAGAGGGGGAGTAGGAGGACTAGGAGGAGGGGGAGGAGAGATCATAAAGGGCGTTGTTAAATGTATACATATACGAATGCATTCTGATGATGGTTTTGAAAGTAGTAAAATTTCAACCTTTTTTCTCGAGCAATTAATCCTTCTTTTCTTACACACGTGTGTATACATTTAAAAAAATTTTTAACGGTGATTGTATGACGTCATTAAAATCAACCGCCAATTTTTTGTAATTTTTATTTCTGCTCTTTTTTTTTTTTTTTTTTTTTTGTCATTCGTTTCATTGGTAATAATTTTTCATGAGACGGAAAAAAAAAAAAAAGAAAATTATGCAATGAGTTATATTTAAATAAAATTATCTCACCTATTATTTCGAGCTGTTTTTCTTTTTCTTCTGAAGGTCTCGAGTCGTTTTTTAAATTGATAAAAAGCATTGTTTTAAAAAAAAAATAAGTTGAAAATAGTTTTTAATTTTGTCGCTCTATTTTATATTTAAATGCTTGCTTTTCTCTGGGAATTTTCATTTTTACTTATTAAAAAAAAAAAAAGAAAAAAAAAAAAAAAAGTGTTGTTGGAAAACGTGTTGCCCGAATCGTTTAAAAACATTTAAATGTGTTTGGAAAAAAAAAAAAAAAATTTTTTTTCACTTTGATAAGGAAACGGGGGCGGAGGGGGGGAAATAGAAAATACTTAACGAAAATGTAACGGAAACGTTTTTTATTATATTATTCGTTTAATATAAAACGAACGTATTTCGAAGTTAGAGAGAGAAAGAGAGAGAGAGAGAGAGAGGGAAAACTTAAATTCGGAAAATAAAATAAAATTGATTAATTTTCTTTTTTTTTTTTTTTTTTTACGATAATGTAATGGAGAATGAAATGCTCCAATTATTTTTATTTCGCGTTTTTTAAAAATATTTAATTGGCATACATCGCATTGGTATCCAAGCACAATGTTAATAACATACGTACATAGATCGGATAAATAATTTTGCGGTTTATTAACTTTTTTATGAAAACTCTCTCTCTTTCTCTCTCTCTCTCTCTCTGTCTAAGTGTAACGAATTAAAATCCGCCTTCTTAATCTTAAAATTAAAGTTTTTTTATTTTTATTTATTTATTTTTTATCCGTATCTAATCGCGTGATAAATATGCTCTATGCCGCCGCGTTTTATTTTTTTACTTCTCTCTTTTTTTTATGAGGGGCATCATATCATGGTTGTCTGCTTGTAAACGATCGGCGTAAAAATTTGTTGCCCCCCCCCCCATCCTCCATAAGATATGTTCGTAGCAAGTAATAAGCTAACTTATTTATAGTTTAGTGAGGTTTTATTCCGATGAAATACTAATCGAAAGTTTTTTAAAAACCTAATTTTTTTACAAACCTGAGACGATTAAGGTATTACGAATGCCAAAAAAATTATTGACGTCAATTCTCAAAGTATTATTTGTGATATCGTGTGTGGCATACATACGAAAGAAAATACAAACGAGTTGATTTGTTGTTGTTGTTGTTGTTGTTGATGGTTTTCGTTAAACCATCATGTTAAAAAGGGGGTATGGGGGGGAAATTTTCTCGGCATGATATTATTTTCAAAACCGAAAGTCGAATTAACATTCAGATATTAACTCTGGGTTATTCGTATAAATATATATTTAAGAAAATTTGTCGGGTGAAAATTATTGTCGGCGTTCGTACCACATTTTCTTTCTTTACACGTTCAAATAAATAAATATTTAAGGGAAAATTATTTATAGAAACATTTATTAAAATGATGCTGATACATTTTAGTTATTATTATTTTAAATTTTTTTTATTACAAATTATAATTCGTCGCGGAGACAAATCATAATCGTTATTACAAATGCGAAAATAAAATTGAAAAAAATAATAATAATAATAAAAATTAGTTAGTTTTATTTATTTATTTATTTTTATTGACGGGTAGAAATAAATAAAAAGCGTGAATAATTACGAAATTTGTTTTTTTTTTTTTTTACTCTATTTAATTGAAATTTCAAAAAAAAAAAAAAAAATTTTATTTGCTTAAAAAGAACCGCAGAAAAAAAAAAAACAAAAACTGAATCATAAAAACCGCCGCCATCGTCATTATTAAATATATATATATGTATTTCAAGGGCGATTAATAATAATAATAATTATTTCAATGATGGTGCAAGGTTTAAAAAAAAATAAAGATATGATTCAACGCGAATTTATTTTTTTAACGTGTAAAAAACAAAACGTTTGATTATAAACATCAATTAAAAAGTAAGATTTACACTCATTTCAAAAATTGGGGGGGGGGTAGTGGAAAAATGGTGGAAATTGTTTATTAATGGTTTTCTTCGCCATCGATTTACTCTTTCTTTTATTAAAGTCGGTTTTAAAGCTTTTCTTTTACGTTCTCGTTATTACGTTTATTTTATGTATAAAAAATGCTTTCGTTTCGTTTTTATTTTACATAAATATTAAAAAAAATTTAAATCAATTAATTTTTTTTTTTTTTTTTTTTTTTGTCATCGTCTCCTTTTATTTTTATTTTTTCTTTTTCATAAAAATTACTTTACGGCCGATTATATAAAATCAATCAAAACTTTATTGTTGTTGGGTTTTAAAAATAAAATAAAATACGAAAGGGTTCTTCCCCTCCTTCCCCCCATGCCCTCCCCCTTTCAGAAACAGATTTAAGAAAATGGACAAGTTTATGAGCGAACCTTTAACCTTTATTTAGCTTATGTATTTTATTTTGATTTTACGTTGAAATTTTCGCAACAAAAAAAATTAAAAATAAAAAAATGATTATTTTTATTATTATTATCATTATTATCTCAATTTGTTGGTCGATGGTAAATTTTGCTAACTTTAACATTTTAAGTTTTCTTGTTGTAATTTTCAATAATCCCCCCTTCCCCCCAACCAAAAAAAAATTTTTTTTAATGAAAATATCAAACGATGTGTGATTTATTTGCAAAAATGTCTGTTACTGTTGCAGAGACTTTGTTTTCTGAATAATTGATATTGTTTAAAATCCCTGACCTAGTCTTATTCAACTTTAATAATAATAATAATAATAATAATTAATAATAATAATAATAATAGGATTTTCTTTAAATATTGATAAAAATATTTTTCAATAAATAATGAAAATTTTTTTTATTTTTCATTTGACGACAAATCTAATGACACGTTAGTTTTTCAAATAATTTTCTCGTTTTGGTTTTTGTTGTTGTTGTTGTCGCCATTTTTTTTTTTTTTAATGCTCCTAAGTATTATTATTAAATGAATTAGTTGTGATAATAATAAATAAATAGTTTAAAAAAGATGGAGGGAAAATATTTTCTTTTCCTAACAATTTAAACGTTTTATTTCTTTATTTATTATCATCGGTTTGAAATTTAAATTTCATTCATGCCCCCTTCAAAGGTCAAAGTTTAGAGTTTAATAACCGGGATTCGAACCGGCCACCTTGTTGATTTTAACGGTTTATACCTTTTTCTATTTAGATTTTTATTTGAAACCTTTAAATAGGTTTTTTTTTTTTACCGACAAAGGCTTAATATTTTAGACTTAATACTTTAAACAAATAAATTATTATTATTATTTTTTCATCATCATCATTTTATCAAACTTGAAAACCTCAAACTCGATTAAATAACCTTCTTCGCGTGTGTGTGTGCGGGAAGGGGAGAGGGGGAGTAAATTTGAATACTTGTTTCGCACGTGTAAAAATCTTAAACTCATTAAAATACCTTCAAACAAATTATTTTTTATAGTTATGACGTAGTAGTTTCATAACAAAATAACCTAGGAGGGAAAAAAAATTATTATTATTATTATTATTAAATTTCAGGATTTTCAGATTGAATAAATTCTCCCCTTCTGCCCCCTCCTTTTTATCTTCCATCTTTGAAAAAGATAACGAATAAAAAAAAGAAAAGGAGGGAAGGGGGGGGGGCGGGGAAAAAAAAGAAGGTTCTTGGTTTAATGTGCTTAATTGCTAATTACTTCTGGCAGTTTTAATTTAATTTACGTCATAGGAAAGGTAAAAAAAAATAAAAATGGATACCCTCGTTTAAACAAGTCAAAAAATTTATTATTATTATTATTATTTTCTTTTTTTTTTTTTGGTTTTTGAGGGAAAACGAATTTTTTTAATGGTTTCATATTTAATAATAAAATTCATGGCTCCCCGTTTTATAAAAAAAAAAAAAAAAAACGTTTTGGAAAAGCTAATTAATTTATTAATTTTTTTTTTATTTTTATTTTACGAATGAGGTTGAAAAAGGAATAGAACAAAAAAAAAACGCTTTTAATAGAAACGTGAGATTTATGATGGTGTAAAATAAAAAGGAAAGAAAGAGGGAAAGAAAGAAAGAAATTACCATTATTATTATTATTATTAATTTTTTAGTCGTTGTCACGTAAAGTTTCATTTTTGCTTTTTTCCAAAAGAGAGAGAGAGAGAGAAGAGGTTATTTCATTTTAGAGATTTTTTTGCCACGCACGCACGCACGCACGACATAAAAAATATTTCAATGGTATTTAATAAAAGTCATAGTGAAAATTTCGTCCCGCTGATTTCTTACCAAAATTTTATTTACGATAGAGAGAGTGAGAGAGA
>NW_002987010.1:1123567-1132128 GCF_000006295.1 Pediculus humanus corporis
TTATTATTATTATTATTATTATTATTATTATTATTATTATTATTATTATTATTATTATTATTATTATTATTATTATTTGTTTAAAACTTGTTTAATTTAACAAATTAAAAAAAAGGGAAAAAGAAAAAAAATGAATCTGATAATTTTCCCCATTTTTTTTTTTTTTTAAATAAAAAATATTATTTGCATTTCGAGAGGAGTATTTTTATTAATAAATAATTTATCGTACGAATATAATAAAATATTTTTCGATTGAATGATTGATTGATTGATTGACTGATTTTTTAAGTCGGAATACATTTTTTTTTTTGGTATTAATTCGAATAAAACGAATCGTTTAAATGAATTTAAATCATGTCGATGAATATTGGTTGGTACGCCCCTGTGAATAATTATTAATTTGTCATTTTATTATAATAAGGGGGGAGGGTGGAAAAGGGCGTTAATAAAAAATTCTTACGTAATCTTTGTCTCGTACAATATTATTTAAAGGATTTGGGTTTTGTGATTTTAATGATTAATGTCGTCTTTGATGATGTTTTATTATTATTATTATTAATAATATTGACGTACGTTGTTTAGTTTTGCAAACATAGTAAATTATAGTAAATTTATTAAAACAAATAATTGTTGGGGCAGGGGGGGGGTGTGTGAAAAACAAAAATTAAAGAAAAAATTTTAACTTTTTGTTTTTTGTTTTATTAATTTCGCGTTAAACAAAAAAAAAAAAAAAGGAAAAATGGAAAAAATTAGAAGAGAGAGAGAGAGACAGGGGGGGGGGGGAAATAAAATTCAAGAGAGAGAGAGAGAGAAAAAAAAAAGTAAAATGTTGAATTATGTACAATTCTCTTAAATAATTTTTTTAACAGACGTGAAAATAAGAATTTTAATTTTAATTTTTTTATTTTTATTTTCCCACTACGTTTTAGAGGGGGACCAAAAAAAAAAAATGAAATATTATAGGGGAGGGAAGAGGGGGGGAGAAAAAAATTTTTTTTTTAAAAAAACGTATAAATATTTTTCAGAACCATAACCATCCGTCAACTGTCACAAAAAAATTTTTTTTTTTTTTTATTTCTACAATTTTTTTTGATGTTATAGTTCAAAAAAGGTACAAATTAAAAAAAAAGATGATAATAATAATAATAGTAATAATAATAATAGTAATAAAAAGCTAATACCATTAAATGAATTCAAAGAAGAAAGAAGTAAAAAAAAGTAATATATAAGCAAAGTCGAAACGAATTTTCCACGGGGAAAACTTTTTTTTTTTTGTTTCTCATTTTATTTTATTTTATTTATTTAGATTTTTCATTCTTTTTACGTCAAAAGATTTTTTTACATGCCCGAGTCGTTTTCCTTCTCATTCACATTATTATTATTTTTTTCTTTTTCTTTTCTTTCCTTTTTTTTTTCTTCATTTTTTTTATTGAATAATCCTGTTCTTAGACAACGCGTTAAGAATTTCAACTCGACGCAGTAATTACGCATGCGTTTTTTTCTCTTAAAAAAAAAAAAAAAAAAAAAGAAAAGGAAAGAAAATGTCTTGTATTGATTTTAAATAATTTTTTTTTTTCAAAACAAAAAAAAATCATCTTATATTTTATTTTTTTTTATTTTCTTTAAGCGTTATTATATATATTTATAGCAATTATAATCCCTCGTCATCTTTTTTTGTTATCATTTGCTATCATTTAACACTCGCGTTATTTTTTTTCTTATCAAAATATCAATAAGTAAATCTACTGCATTGAAAGTTTACGTACGTATACGAAAGAATAAATGAAATAATAATAATAATAAAAACAGGGCGTTGTTTAATTTTTTCATATTTTTAAAAAAATATATTTTCAACTTTTTTATTCTCTCTCTCTCTCTTTTTACAATATTCAAACGAGTAATAAAATTTACGCACGCACGCACGTAACGTTTAATTCCGTAAAAAAAAAAGAAATTTTTTTTATTAAGTGTGTATGAAATCACGTCGCAGGTTTTTTTTTTTTTTTTTACATATTTCATTTTTTATTTATTTATTTATTGAATTATTTACGGTAATTAATATTTTTATTAATATTTTCTTATTATTATTATTATTATTATTATTATTTACGGTAATATATTTTTTTTTTTACATAAAACGTAAATAAATAAATTAAATACTGAGATATTGTAGAAATATAATGACTGCAAAGAATGCAGAGGATCGATGGCATCAATTATTATTATTATTAGGTAGATCGTTACGCCATTTTTTTTTTTTTTTTTTAACAACCTTGAAAAGAAAATTTTTTTTATATATAGTTTCGAAAACGGAAATGAAATAATTTTCTTTTATGAAAAAAACTTGTTATAACATGTTGGAAAACATGTTGGAAAACGTTTTGTTTAAACAAAAAAAATTATTATTATTATTATTATTTATAATTTTTGTTTTTTTTTTTTTTTGGGATGGGGAGACATATTGTTTAACGTGAAATAATAAAAAAAAAAAAATTTGTAAAATACAAATAATGATAATGATAATAATAATTGAATAAGTATAGTTTTTATCAGTTCGATAACCTCGTAATTATTTTTCAAACAAATAACATAATAATAATAATAATTAACGGTCGCGTCTTTTTCGTTTCTCACGTTTCCCCCCTCCCTCACGCCCCCCCACTTTCATACTACGTTTATGAAATTTTTACTTTAAACTCTTCATTCCCATGGAAAAAAAAAAAAAAAAATTCTTTTTGTTTTTTGCATTTGAGAATTTTTATAAAATTGCGACATTTTGTGACGTAGACACGAAAAGTATTATTATTATTATTTTATGCAAGACTTGCGATTAAATTAAAAATGTAACCTTTTTCATTGTTTTTTATTTTTCATTCGTTGAACGTATTTCTATTGTGTTAATAATGATGATCAGAATTTTAAAAAGGCGGTGGATTTATATAAATATATACGTAGTGCATGAATTGGGAAAATTTCAAATAAGTTAAACATTATTATTATTATGTTTGGGGGGGGGGCCTTTTTTAAAACAAAGAAGGAGTTGATTTTCGGTTTCAAATTTTTTTGTTTTTTTTTCTTTTCAAAATTTATTCGATTCAAAAAATAAAAATAAAGAAAAAATGATCGGTTTAAAGGATTTTTTTTTTTTTATAAAAAATTAAACGAACCTTTCGAAGAAAAAAGAATAAGAAAAAAAATTAAATTTGAATAATCAATAGTATATCCAATAAAAAATTTATTTATTCAAAATAATAATAATAATCATAATAATAATAATAATAATAAAATGGCATAAATTAAATTCGATGAAAAAAAATATAATTTTTTTTTTTTTTTTTGGGTGGAGGGAGGGGAAGAGAAGATGGGAGGAAAGGGGGAAAAGGTACAATTGTAAAATTTTGTTAAAGGTATTAATATTATTATTATTATTGTTTTTGGGGGGTAGAAAAAAAAAATAAAAACCGAAAAGGGAAGAAAGAAAACGATAAATTTTTTTTAATTTTCTTGAAAAATAAAATTTCTCTCTCTCTCTCTGTTTCGGCCGTGTAATTAAATTGTTATTGCCTTATTTATTAATTTCGTAGGGTAAAATAAAAATATAATAATAATAATAATAAAAGGAAGGAAAAACATAATATAGAAATTTATAAAAATTCAACAAAGAAGAAAACAAGAAAATAAAATAAATAAAAAAAAAATTTTATACGGGAAAACATATTAAACGAGATATTTTGCCAGAAAAAACGGATTTTCTTATTTTTTTTGTCTGTCGTTGGATTGTTTTATTTTTGTTATGACGTCATACAACGTTTGTAAAATTAAACGTGGTATTAGATTTTGAAAATTTTTTTAACTATCGGTACGATTTCGTTAATATTTCGATAGTGAAAAAAAAGTCATAGTGAAATTCGTTCTGGAAATTTTTTTTTTTTTTTTTTACTCTCGCTCTGGTGTCTTACTTAAATGAAATTTCAATTTTAGTTTTATTAAAACAAAATGGCTTCCAATTTTTTTTTGTCCAGTAATTTAATTTCGACGTTTTTCTTTTTATTTATTATTATTATTATTATTTTTTGATTAAATTCGTGCAAGAAAAGAAAGAGAAAAAAAATACAATTTTCATCATTTCGAATTGATATTATTATTATTTTTTTTTTTTTATTGTAAATTAAATTAAATCAATAATTTTGAAAATTTAAAAATATTTTTTTTTTGTTGGTTAATGTTGTTGTTGTTGTTTAAACTTTAAATAACCGTGAAATAAAAGGAAAATCTATTTTCTTCTCCTTCTTTTTGTGTTGAATTTTTTCATTTTGATTTTTTATTTTTGTTGCTTTGCATAAAAAAAAAAAATAAAAGGCATAAAGGAAACACCGTAAAATTGATTAAAATAAAATAAAAAAAAAAAAAAAAAAAACGGATCTGTTGTGCACATAAGTTCTGGAAATAGATATATATATACGTTTTTTTTGCGTTAAAGCCAAAGTTCAAAGTTCACGGGCAGTCGACCTCTCTCTCTCTCTCTCTTTCGCGCGCGTGAAAACTCCCGTGGTTCTGAAAAAAAATTAAGTTTTTTTTATAAATATGAATTTTTTTTTTTCTTTTCGAATCAAGAAAATGAACAAAAAAATGTTTCTGCTTAATTTATTTTAATTTATTAATTTTTAAAACTAAAACTTTATTTTTTATAAAAAAAAAAAGTTTGAGTTTTCCTTTCCTTGATGGGAACAAGTACAAAAGGGAATGAGAGAAGGAATGAAAAGGGGAGACCAAATAAAGGTTTTCTCATACAACTCCCAGGAAAAATATTTTAAAGATGTTTTTTAATAAAAAAAATTTTTTTTTTTTCCATATCGGGTGGTTTTTATTTAATTATAAATCTATTTAGGAATACAGAAAAAAAAAAATGGCAACCGTTCGTTATCATTATCACTACTTGGTTATTATTTCTCCTTTAAATTTTTATTATTTTTTTTGGATGTTTTAATCTCAAATTCGTTTTGGTTTTTTTTTTTTGTTCGTTTCATAATTAAATCATTATTTTCGAAATAGGGGGGAGGGAAGGGATGAGGTGTGGGGTGGGGGGTGAGGAAAAGGAAGAAAAATGGGAAAACGATATTTTTCAAGTTTTTTAAAATTATTATTATTATTTTAAAATAATAAAGTTTTGGAATTTTATAGTTTAAATTTTTTTTTATTAATTATGACAAAAAAATCAATTAAATCGTTCTTGAAAATTTATTACTATTATTATTATTATTATTACTATTATTATTATTATTATTATTATTATTATTATTATTAATTATTATTTGATACGAATAACGTTTTTTGAAACGTAATTAAAATTTATAACGAATAATAAATTGGGGGGGAAAAAAAAATTTTTTTTTGGAAATTTTTGTAGTAAGGAGTTAATTAATTATAAATCGTTAAACTGATCATCATCGAATTCCTTTTGAAAAGGGGGGAAGAAGGGGATAAAGTGGGAAAAATTGATTTATCGATTTAAAAAAAAAAAATTCGATTCGAAATTTTTTTTTCCCTTCCCCTTCCCAATTTTAAATTTCATCATCATCGTTTTCATCATGTCGATTATTGTTTTTTTTTTTTTTTTTTTTTTTTTAAAAAAATTTTTGTTTAATGTTTTTTTTTTTTTTTTTATTTTCAAAAATGAAAAGGTTCGTTCGTCAAAACATGTTTACGTAACTTATATGGAATGTTTAAACAACTTTGTTGTTGTTGTTGTTGGGTTTGTTGTTTTTACCATTTGAAAAAAACGTATACTTGGAAAATTATAAATAAAAGTTTATTTTATATTCGGCCGTGTGTGAAATCAAATACATGCACGCGAAATTTAATTATCAGGTTAAAATTATCACTATTATTATTATTATTATTATTATTATTATTATTATTATTATTATTATTATTATAATAAATGTTTTTTATTCTATCTCTCTTTTTTATCAAAAATTTGTCCGCGTTTGTCGTTTGTCGTTTGCCTTTTTTTTTGTCGACGTAATTTTTTTTTTTTTGTTTAAATTGAATCAAAATAATTATTTTTTTCGGATGTCTTAAATTTTTTTTTTTTAACGGATGTTTAATGTTATGAAAAAATGACGTCACACGACGGCAAAAAAACATCCTTAAGTTAAACGAAAGAAAGAAACCTGAAATAATGTAAAACGATACCTTGACCTTTGAGTTTATCAAATGTTTTGTAAAGAAAGGCTAAATTATAATTTTTTTTTAATATTAAAATCGGCCAACAATGAATGAAAATAAAAATAAAAATGATGATGATGATAGAAATAATAAAAAATCATTTTTATTTTCTCATTATTATTATTATTATTAATTTAACATAATGATAATAATAATAAATATTTTATATTCATGTGCTTAATCCTGCGTTTTTACAATTTTTTTTAATGGTTTAATAATAAATAACGTTGAACGTAAAAATAACCGCGTTCGAGCTTAAAAATTTACGTCACAAGATTAAAAAAATAAAAAAAAAAAAAATTAATGACTCGTTACGTAATCATTAATCGAGTTGACGTAATTCTATCGAATTTATTAATAATAATAATAATAATAACTAATAATCATAATAATCATAACAATAATAAATTTACATAAATGACGAATAAATAAATAAATAAAAATAAATAAATTTTTTAAAATTATTTTGTAAAACATGTAAAATTTTTTGGGGAGAAAACAAAATTAACAGTATTATTATTATTATTATTACTGTAACGACTATCATTATTATGAGTATTTATTTTTGTTAATGGGGGACGTTGGGGGGACGGAGGGAGCATGGGAAAAATAAATTTCTACGAAATGAAATCTTTGTATAAAAAATTTTTTTTTTCAATTTGCAAATTAAAATTAATTTTTTTAAAACGATTGATTGGAAAGGGTTGTTGATATTCACAATCGATAGTAAGAGTATTTCATCCCTTGTTTTCTTTAAACAAAAAATTTCACCCTTATTTTTATTAAACTTTCTTATCGTTTTTTTTTCTTTTTTTTTTTTTTTTTTTTTTCACTCTCCAGCAATTAAAATCAGGTTGAATTTCTTTCTTTTTTATTACATAAAATCCCTCTAAACTTTTTTTTTTTTTTTTTTTTTTTTTCTTTTACTTTATTGCTAATGGAATCTTTTTTTCTCTCTCTCTCTCTCTCTCTCTCTCTCTCTTTTCCTCTCTTTTCCTCTTTTTTTAACGTTTTATCGGGTTCATAAAATATTCCATCGTTTGAATTATTATTGATTTTATTTTATAAAAGGAAAAAGGAAAAAAAAACTTTTTTTCTTCTACTCATCATCATTATCATCATCATTATTATTTCTATCCGTGGATTATAATTATTTTAATTAACGGGTTAAAAAAAAAAAAAAAAATTCGATGGTTAAATATGACGCATTGAAGACCTCAACCTAATTTTTAAGGTATAAACAATATTTAAAATTAAATAAAAAACCTTAAAAAATATTTAAAAATAAATAAATAAATAAATACTTTTTTATTCAATGTAAAACAACATCAAAACGCTTTAGGTATTTTCAAAATAATAATAATAATAATAATAATAATAATAATAATAATAATAATAATAATAATAATAATAATAATAATAATAATAATAATAATAATAATAATTAAGTGTTGCGTAATGTTTGTTTACGTCGTTGATTAAAATTATTATCATTATTTGTTTTTTTGTGAACTTCTTGGGATCGGGAACGGGAACGAATCGAACCTGATTTTTTTATTTTTCAAAGAAAACATTTTATTATTATTATTATTATATATTGATAGACAAGTTTTTGATGCCCGTGGACATGGTGTCATTCGTGAGAGATAAAGAGAGAGAGGAAGGGGGGAAGGGGAGGGGAGGAAGGGGAGAAGGCAATAAAGATGAAATTTATTTCTGACAGTTTTGCAATATATCATTGTTGATGTGAAATGATATATTTTTCCAGTATCAAAATCATATCAAGTTAAAGTTTTGTGTTGTTTGCACACATACACACACGCACGCACACGCACACGCACACGCATAATATTTGAGAAGGCGGCTAACGTGAGGTTTTCACAAAATTCAAAAAAAAAAAATCCAAAGCGAAAAAATTGTTAGGAGAAGGAAGGGGAGGGGAAAAAACAAATAAATATAATGTAAGAATAAAAAAATTAAAATTTTTTTCACGTATGATTTTATTCATCGAATTTTCTATTTATAATTATTATTATTATTATTATTATTTTTAATTTGGTTTCGTTTCGTTTGGTTTGGTTAGTTACATTCTTTGAATATTAATAAAGTATCAATTTTAATTCGATTAGTGAATTATTTAAAAAAAAAAAATTATTCCGGAAGTTTCGCCACCGCCATTTATAAATATAAATAATTTTTGCGCGCGAAATTAATTCATGCGATGAAATAAAAAAAAAAAACAAAAGTTTGACGTGATGCAAAAATAATAATAATAATGATGCTAATAATAAACCGTAACCTATAAATTTTTTTTTTGAGGGTGAAGGGGGAAG
>NW_002987010.1:1132389-1134839 GCF_000006295.1 Pediculus humanus corporis
AAAATCACGATGACGAAAAAGTCAACAACAAAAAAAAAAAAAAAATTTTTTTTTTTTTTTTTTTGCATTATTCTTTATTTTTTATCATTCCCTCCCCCTCCCACCCTCCTCCCCCTCGCTTTTTTTTCGAGCTTTGAAACCGTCATATATTTGCCAAAAGTTCATGCATCACCTGATACGAAACTATTGAAGCGTTCAATAAAAAAAAAAAAAGGAAAAAAGGGGGGGGGATAAAAAAAAACTTTGAAGTGTAATTTTTTAACCTCGATTCCATTGGTAAAAGTTAAACAAAGAGAAAAATAAATAAATAAATAACGTATCATCCCTTTCTTATTTGTGTTTTCCCCCTAAGCTTCCTTCCCCCCCCCCGAAAAAGAAAATGGATTCACGGTTTACTTTTTTTTTGAAACCTGGAAAAAAAAATTAGTTTTTACGGTGAAACACGAAAAAGTAAAAAGAAAATTGGTGATGATTGGTTTAAAGGTTTATTTATTCTGCAGATCCCCACTTTTTTTTTTTTTGAGGGGGGAAAGAGAGGGAAGTTATTGAGTTTAAAGGGGATTCCGTAATTTCCATTCGGGTTTTTCGTTTGTGATTTTTCTGTTGACCCTTTACGTATTTGCTCTCCGTTGAATTTTCTTTGACACTTTTTTAGATAATTTTTCTCTCGTTCAAAGTTTTCCCTGAAATTATGAAAATATCAACAACCGGTTGAACATTTCATTTTTTTTTTTTTTTTTTTTTTTTTTGGAAAAGACTAAACGCGACATTGTCTGGAATTTTAAAAAAGGAATTTAATTTATCGACCACAACCATAATAATAATAATAATAATAATAATAATAAGTTTAGTTTTATGAAATTTGTAAATGGAGATTAGAGAAAAAGAAAAATTAAAATTTTTTTTTAGGGGGGTCGTGTAAAAAATTAAAAATTGTTTTTACCTATAAAATAAATTTTTTTTAAAATAATAATAATAATAATAGTATAGTAGTAGCAACATAATAATAATAATAATAATAATAATAATAATAAAGAAAAAGTTTAATGTAATATTAATATAATTTTTTTCCCTTTCCCAATCATTAATAATCAGCTTTTAGGTTTTTTTTTTTTTTTTTTTTTTTTTTTAAGTCTCTGGAAACAAAATTTTCCAGATGCCAAATTTTTATCTATCAAATTTATTTACGTTCGTTCGTTTTGCCTCCCCCAAAAAAAAAAAAATTTTCTGGCACGGATTTTAATTGAATTAACACTTTCCACTTTTTTTTTCAAATAAATTATTATTCGAATAAAAAAAGAAAAAAAATTAAAATTTACGCGCTGTTGGTCGGTCGATTGGTTTTTTGGAATAAAAATAATTTTGCCCTTTTTTTTTTGTTTTTTTTTTCCACTTTCGGTATGAACAAAGGAAAATAATAATAATACTAATACTAATACTAATAATAATAATAATAATAATAATAATAATAATAATAATAATAATAATAATAATAATAATAATAATAATAATAATAAAAATAATAAAAAAAAGTTGTAAAATGTTCATAAACAAGAATTTATAGGATAGTCGTAGTAATAATTCATTTTAAAAAAAATTACCTTTAAGGTACAACGTTAGCAATAATGATGATGATGATGATGATAATAATAAAAATAATAAAAAACGTGAAAATTTTTCCTTTTTTTTTTTTTTTATGGGAGAAAAGGTCGAAAAGGAATGAATGAATGAATGAATGAAATTAATTTTTTTTATATTTATCAACAGGAAATATTCGTTATAAAATATTTTGTACGAAGGGTTTTCGTTTTTAATGATGGGAGAATAAATCCATTTTTTGGGGAGAGAGGGGAGGGAAAGGGAAAGGGAAAAAAACGTAAAATATCTGTATAAGATTATCTCTGGGAATTAAAAAAAAAAAAAAAAAATGATTATATTTCGTAGTGTAAAATAATGATAAAATTTTTAATGAATGCGAATTTACCCCCTCCCTTTGCCTCCCCAATCCCCGCCTCCCACTTTCACCTCCCTCTAATTCGTTTTTTTTTTTTTTTTGGGGAAAATGCAACTCAAATATACGTATTTTCGACACATTTAAACGCGATTTGCCCTTTTTTGTCTTTCCCTCCCCCCTTTTTTTGTTTAAATTTTGTTTTCTTTCTTTTCTGGTCAACTACCTCCTGGAATTTTACAAAACGATTAAGTTTACGTCCGCTAATTTGCGTTTGAAATTTTTTTACCCCAAAACAAAACTTTTGTAAAAAAAAAAAAATTTAAGGGGAGTCGATTCGTTTTAAGGCTTTTATCGCCAAGCCAAAAAAAAAAAAAAAAACCGTTAAATTAAATTTTTGAACTAATGGAAAATCGATACGATCGATATTTATATATATATATATTGTTATATTCGGTTCGTTCTTTATTTTTGTAAGTAATGAACAAGCACTAAAACT
>NW_002987010.1:1134973-1157167 GCF_000006295.1 Pediculus humanus corporis
ATAATAAATTATTTTGATGGTGATACGGAAAAAAAAAGGAGAAAATAATAATAATAATGACTTTTTATTTTACTATTAAATTATCTATCAGGTGGTTATAAATAAAATTATCAGGTTAAAAATGAATTTTAAAAAATGAATTTTAAAAAATGAATTTAGTTCGTTGGTTGGTTTTTTATTATTTATAATTAATTTATTATTATTTGTTTATTTAATTAAATTTTTTTTTTTTTTCAAAATGGCGGTTCGTGTGTCTGTTATTACGCCATGAATTTTCCGTGTTTATGTATTATTTATTTATTTATTTATTTATTTATTTGATTTGAAATTCGTAAAGTAGTTTTTACTTTCGTAAACTTATATTTTTTTATATATCTTTTATCGAATAATTAATTGTTTACGCATTGAACGAATTTATTTAAACAAAAAACTTTAAATAATTTGACCGATACGAAAAAAAAAAAAAAAAGGAAAATTTAACACTCGCATTTTTCACCGAAAAGTATAAAAAAAAAGGGGGGGGGAAAAGGGAAAAAGAGAAAAAGTTTTGTGTATAGATTTTTACCTAAAAATAAAAATAAAAAAAAATTTTTTTTTTTAGTGGTTTTGAGTGAGAGAAAATTTCGAATAAAAAGTTTCATCCTTCCATACACCTACGCGTATATGTCTGTCTCTCTCTATCTCTCTCTTTCTGTTTCTTTCTCGATATCTGTTTTTTTTTCCCCGCCCCCCTTTTCAAAAAAAAAAAAAAAAAAAAAGTCTATTATTTATGCAAAGCTCCTTTATTTTATTTTATTTACTTTTTTTTTTTTTTTTGTTTCTTCTGCTTTTTTTACTTGAGCCTAGAGGAAAATATAGTTTTTTACCGTAGCAAACGTATTATTGCCCATAAAGAAAATAATTTTTCATTTGTTATTGTGGTCATATAAACTCAATAAAATACGCTCTTTTTTTTTTTTCTTTTTTTCTCTGAGTCTTCAAAAAAAAAAAAAAAAAAGGAAGAAAAAGAGATAGAAAGAGAGAGATTATGGCAGTTAAAAAAAGAAAGAAACGAAATCGATGTCTTAATGTTTCCCCCTTTCCTCTCTCTCTCTCTCTCTCTCTCTCTCTCTTTCTCTCTCGTAAAAAAAAAAAAAATAATTTCGGATTATTTCTGCGTATTACAATTTAATTAAAGCCAAAAAAATAAAAAAAAAAGAAAGATAGAAAGAAAAAAAAGGTTTTATTTAAAGCATTTGTCTGTGTCAAATATAAGGGAAAATTATTAAAATGAAAAGCGCAAAATATTTTCCTTTTTTTTTCTTTTTTTCTTTTTTTTTTTTTCTTTTTTTTTTCTTATTTTTTTCATTTACGTTCTGAATATTTAATGGAATTGAATTTCAAACTCACGTTTACTCGTTTTTATTTATTGCAAATATTTTATTTTTTCTTTTTTTTCTCTTTCTCTCTCTCTCTCTCTCTCTTTCATTTCCCCATCTCCTCGCGTTATTCTTTACCTCACTTCGTCTCTCTTTCTATCCCCTTCCCTTCACTTCTCTCTCTCTCACTCTCACCAATTTTTGTTCATTTCCTTTATTTCAACCGAAAAAAAAAGCATTTGACAGTTTGTAAAAAGAAACAAGAAAGGAAAAGAGAAAAGAAAAGAAAAGAAAAGAAAAAGAAAAAAAAATTATAGGTTACTGAATTTTGAAAAAAAAAATAAAAAAAAGGAAAAAGGTGAGGAGAGATAGATAGAAAGAGAGAGGGTGAGGGAGGGGAAAGAGACAGAGAGGGGAGAGAGAAAGGTAGAGAGGTAGGTGGATGAAAAAATAAAAGTAAAAGTATAAATGGAAAGGGGAAAAGGGGGGAAAGAGGAGCGGGGTGAAAAAGAAAACCTTTACGTAGTAGTCAAAAATTGAATTTTCCAAATATAAAATCATTTTATAAGCGTTGTAAGATGTCAAAACTTGCCAGAAAAGAAAACAAAATTAAAAAAAAAAAAAAAAAAAAAAAAAAAAAAAAACAGAGTCTGGGGAGCTTTGGGGAAAAAGAGAGAGGGACTGCCAGGAAAAAGGAAAAAAGAAAAAAAAAAAAGAGGAGAAAATACAAAGAGAGACTTGGCTCGGAGAGAGTTTTTCGGGTCAAGGAAAATCGATTTGTGGAATCCCCCAGCGCCGCAGCCAAGATTTTTCTGCTATCTCTCCATTTTCTTTTTTTTTTTTCCCCCGTTTTTCCTTTTCATTTTCGGTTTTTCATGATAAATGATATTGAAAGTTCATTTTTTTAGTGGCGAATCGATCTTTAGTTTAAAAAAAAAAAAAATGTTATTCAATCAACTCTTAGTAAATTTCTCTCATAATGTTGTTTTCACTCTTCAATGATAAAGTTCAAAAAAGTCAATTTTTTTTTTTCACTCACTCTCTCCCCTCTCTCTCTATCTTTCTCTCTTCGACAAAAATGTCATAGGCGTTAATAGAATGATGACAAGTGGGGGATTCCCCCGTTTTTTTTTCTTTTTTTTATCAGTTTGGCATAAAATAAGAAAAATTTTTTTTTTTTTTTTTTTTTTACGGTGGAAAATTTCGAGATTTTATACGAGTATATACAACGTAGAACGATTTTTTTTTGTTGAAAATTTTCCTTAACGTACTTTTCGGAAAATTTTTATTTTAAGTGATGATAATAATGATCGAATGAGGTTTTAAAGAAAAAAAAAAAAAAAAAAGTAAATTCGTCGCGTCTAAAGAATGCAATATAACAATAATCTCTTCAGTTTTGTTTTTTATTATTTGTTTACAACAAACCATTTTTTTTTTTTTTTTTTACGGAGATGTTATTGAAACAATTATTTATTTTTTTAAATATTTAACGAGTGAATAATAAAAAAAAAAAAAAACTCGACTTCCGCTTTTACGATAAATAAATATCGAAGCGATAAATTAAAAAAAAAAAAAAAAAAAAAATTAACGAACCGATCGAAATTTTTTTTTTTAGTTTTTTTTTCGCGACGCATTTTCAAATTTTTAATGACTTATAATTAATTATGTTGTTTTTTTAATTTTCCGCCTCATTTTCCTAATAATAATAATAATAATAATAATAACGGAGATTTTTAATATTGTTTATGTATTAGTTAACAAAAAGAGAGGTGAGTGAGAGAGAGAGAGACAAAAAGGAAAGAAAGGTCAGGGTAAAAAAAAAAAAAACAAAAAAAAAAGGAAAAGTTTTTTAAAAGTGCATAAAATTGATATAATTAACGACTTTGAAAAATCATTATTATTATTATTATCATTATTATTAAAATATTTATCGTTAAACTTTTAATAATGAATTAAATTCGATTAAAATATAGTTTATGTAGGTATATATATATAAATAAAAAATTTTATCTCATTGCGTGTTTCGTTGGATTTTCTTTACGTCGAACACACCCAAATCGAAATTAATTTTTTCTTCTTTTTTTTTTTCCCTCCATGTTTTTATTTTTCTCTCTTCAGGTTGGTTTTCCGATCGGAAAATTGATTTTTATTGTCGCTTTTTTTCCCCCCCGTTTTCGTTAACCTGAGACGTTCGTTCGTTCGTCCGGTCGTTCGTTGTTCTGATGCTATTAAATAATTTAAGTAAGTGCACTGCAATGTTTGTGTGTGTGTGTGTTTTTCATTCGTTAAATAAATAAAAAAACAAACAAACGAAATGGGGAGGGGAAATGAGAAAAAAAAGGGGGAAATGGGGGAAAAAAAGGGGAAAAAAAAATTTAATAATAGATCATCGATATACCATCAATTATAATTACGATGGATTAATATTAATGCCGTAAAAACCAAAAAAAAAAAAAAAAATTTTTTTTTTAAAAAGACGCAGTGATCAGCCAATCAGAAAAATTCATTTAAAAAAAAAAAAAAAAATTTTTTTTTTTGGGTGGACATTGACGAAACGGAAAGGAAGAGAAAATAATTAATTGTTTTACGTCACGATGTTATAACATAAATTTTTTTTTTTTACGGATTCGAACTTTGAAAAAAAGGTACGAAAATAATAATAATAATAATAATAATAATAATAATAATAATAATAATAATAATAATAATAATAAATTCATTATTAAATTTTTGTTTGTTTGGATCGTAGGAGAAAAGATTTTTTAGGAAAAATTTATGACGACAAATCGTTTGTCAAAAATTTTTTTTTTTTTTTATTTGTGTTCGTACTTTGGTGGTAATTGACGACCGCTCACACCTTAAGATCCACCTGTGGATTTCTAATAAAGGTTGTGTGTTTTTTTATAAAGTTACAAAATTACATAATAATAATTTAAACGAAACGTTTTTTCAAAAAAGAATTTTAATTTATCGATAAGAAAAAAAAAGAAAAAAATTGAGTCAAAGTTTTAATGAACTATTTCTTTTTTTTTTGTTTACTTTTTCTTTTTCCCCCCCCCCTCTACCCTCTTTCTTTTTTCACGAAAAGTTTTTAAATTTTCTAATGTTTTAATAGTAATAATAATAATAATAATTTTACCTTTGGACGATCAGACTGATTTTTTTTTTTTTTTTTGACCTGTAACGGGGATTTAAATTAATTTTAGGAATTTTCTTTTTATTTTAAATACGTTTTACATTTGTTTGATTATTTGTTTGCTTTTGTAATAAGAAAAGGCAGGAATTTTTTTCCCCGTTTTTTTCTTATTGTGTTATTGAAAATAAAATAAAAAAAATAAAAATGAAAAAGTAATAAAGCAAAACTATTAACTTGGCAAGGGCAGAAAACTCAAGTCATTTATGACGTCATTGAGAAATCGATGATTTCGTGCGCAAACTCAGTCTTTCCGGCGCCTCAAATATATATTCACAATGTTTTTTTAACCATTAATAAATTTTTCTTTTTTTTTTTTTTTTTTTTCTTCCACTTTTCCAAGTTATTTTTGCTGGGGAAAACAAAAAAAAAAAAAAAAAAAATTAGCTCGAGCAGTTGATCGAATTGGTAGAATTTATTATATTTAATATTTAAATTAATTTACTCGTTTTTAAATATTTTAGTAAAGGAAAATGAATGAGAGAGAAATTACGAGAAATTTTTTTTTTTTTTTTCCGGAAAAACTCACGTACTCGCCATCTCGCGACGTCTATTTATTTTTTTTATTTATTTCCCCCCCTTCCCGATTGATAAAGCCTCGTTATAATACATCGCAAGTATATTTTACACTCTTATTAGCAGTAAATAAATTTAATTTCACGAAAATCTACCCTTAAAATGAAAAAAAAAGTAGAATAAAATGGAGTAAGAGAGAGGAAAACGAAACGAAACGCAATGAAAAAATAGAAATTTTATCGATAAAATAATAATTTTATTATTATTATTATTATTATTTTAAATAACGCGATATTTTTTTTTTTTTTTTTTTTCAATAAATCGATTTATCATCGCGATTTTAATAACTGAGAGAAGAGACGTCATGAAAACAAGAATGGCTCGAATCGATTCGAATCAATGTTAAATTATAATAAATTAAATTGCTTCTCGGTCGGTTTTCATTAGTTCTTAATGTATTTTTCACGTGATGTTATTGTAAGAACACATTTCTGGGTTTATTTTAATTTCCTCTCACCCCCTCCCACTTCCCCCTAATAATAATAATAATAATAATAATAATAATTCAAAATGCGTTGTTTGTATTTAGTTTTATGTCAACGTAAAGTTAATCGAGGGTAACCGTAAAAAAAAGTTTAATGTCATGTACGTAAAAATAGGATTCGTGAAAATTTTTGTTATAAAAATGATCGATAAATGTGAATAATAATAATGATATTTTTGTAACGTGAGTTATTAGGAATAATTAATTAATCCGGTTGCAATTTATGTATTCTCTCTCTCTCTCTCTCTCTCTCTCTTTATCTAGCTTAAAAGGTTTACCGTAAAAAAATGTTAAACGTGACGACGATGAACGTGTATAATAAATATTGACCGTGAATTTCTTTGATGTGTATATTTTTTTTTTTTTTTCAAAATGGCTTACGTTACGCAGGGAACGACTTTATAATTTCCTTTTTTAACGTTATTACGATCGAGTTTGTCGTCTTCGGGGAGAGAAAAAATTTAATCACGTTTCCAATCATTCAATACTGAAAGAAATTGATTAAAAAAAAAAAAAAAAGGGGGAGAAAAACATGGGGGGAAAAACTCTTTTTTTTTTTTTTTAATGACGTGTGAAAATGTTATTTCCTTGCCATTTTTTTTTTTTTTTTTCAAGTTTTTGTCGGGATTATTATTATTATCGATGTAAAAAAATTTTTAATTAATTAATAAGACAAAAAAAAAAAAAAAATAAAAATTATAATTCCAAAATCAAAATTAATAAAATTTTCAAATTTAATTTAATTTGTTGCAAATGACTTTTGACGATCGATCTTTGATGAAATTTTCCTCTTTGGAAAATCTCTTACGATGTGAATGACATTTTTGATAACGTAAATAAAAGTCAATTTGTTATGTATATATATAATATCAATAACAAATTTATTATATTGCTCGTTTTGCAAAAAGAAAAAAAAAATAAATAATTTTTTTCAAACGTAAATCTGTTGAATCAAAAAAAAAAAAAAAAAAATGGTGCTGACAAAACAAAGAAATAATTAAAATTTTTCACATGGTTAATTTCAATAAATTCAAAAACTACAAAAAAAAATGTAAAAAAAAAAAGAATTATTTCGGTTGAATCATTAAAAAAAAAAAAAACTAATTAAACAACGCGAGAAGCTTACGTGTATATATAAAAAAAAAAAAAAATTGTTTGTTAAACTTAATTATGTTAATTATATAAAAGAAAAGGTTGTAGGATAAACATACAAACCCCCCAAAAAAAACGAAATTTTCAACGTGAGGATCAATTAAATAAATGTCTGCTTGAAAAATGAATTTTATAAACGAGAGAGAGAGAGAGAAAATTATAATAAATATTAATAATATTAACAATATATTAAACATTCCGTCGATCCATCGATCCATCGATCGATCGATCTATCTATCAATCAATTATTATCCACATCAATTAAAACATTTTTTAATTAATAAATATTATTATTATTATTTTCTTCGTTTTCAGTCGGTGATTTAAACAGAGGGTAGGTGGGAGGGTGGAAGGGAGAGTGGAAGGGGAGGGGGAAAATTATCTAAATATATAAATTTTAAATAATAATGATAATGATAATATTTAAATTTTTCCGTAAATTAAAATTTAATAACCTTTTCTTTCCTCCTTTATTCGCTCATCGTCATCATCATCATCAACAACAGCATCATCATCATCATCATCTTAATTTGATCTTTTTTAATCTTTTCGAGATAATGTAAATTAAATTTTATGTTTGATTAATTTTTCTTTTTTTCCCCCCCCTCCCCCTCCCTGTTTCCGACAGACAAAAAACGATTCAGTTATTTTATTTTCAATTTTTTTGTCATATATAATAAATTTATTAATTCTCTTATTTATTTATTTATTTAAGATCGATCGATAGGATATACATAAGAGAAGGTGGGGGAGGGGGAAAAAGGGGAGGAAAAAAAATTTATTTATTTTTATAATCTTGTCAAATGTTTCGAGACAAGACAGTTTTTCTCTTTCCCCTCGCTTTTCCCCAACACTTCGCTCAGTTAGATTTTTACGTAAAACGCATTAAAATTTATTAAATATAATTAAATTACGGGGGGTAAAAAAAATGATAATGATAATGATGATGATGATGATAACAAATACTCGAACGATCCATCAATTTTTTTTTTTTTTTTTTTTTTTTTGACAAATGGAAAAATAATTTATACTTTTAAATACAAAATTTTTTTTAAAAATGGATACGCATTCTAATGAATGACCGTTACGCGAGCGTTTTCCGAGCGTTTTCCGAGCGTTATCCGCCATTTCCGTCGTCGTTATTAAACTAACGGAAAATTATTTATTTATTTATTTAATTTTTCCATTGTTTGTTTCTTCGTTATTATTAATGTTTGCGTTAAGTATGAGTTTGTATGAGTTTCGGGGGGGGGGGGCGTTTGTTAAAAAAGAAAACTTTTTTTTTTCCTCTTTTCAAAGAAATCAATCACCATCTGCTTATTTTCTTTAGTTTTCCGTTTGTATAAAAAAAAATCGTAAATAATAATGATAATAGTATTTATTATAATTAATTGATGAGAAAAAAAAATAAAATTAAGGAAAGAGAATGAGATCCCCGTGGCATATTGTTTTTTTTTTTTTTTAAATAAATAAGTAGGAGAAGAAATGATGGGTGGGGGTGGTTGTGTATTATTCTCTCCTCTTGCTCCTCCTTCTCCTCCTCTCCTCCCCCCGTAAAGTAGTCAAAACGTTTGATTGAATTTATACGTTTGTGGGTTAATCAGTTTGTTTCGTATTGGGATGATAAGTTTGTTGTTGTTGTTGTTGTTACCATTTTTAAATTATGTTCGCGTGCGAAATATAGTTTATAATTTTTTTTGGCGGTTAGTTAATCATAAGGTTTTAACTAGTCAAAAAAAAAAAAAATTTTCCTTTTTTTTCAAGGTTTTCCCAGGATTTCAACAAGTAACGTGTAGAAAAGAAAAATTTCTTCTTTTTTTTTTTTTTTTTTTTTTTTTTTAAATCTTCCTCTTCTCTTCTTTCGACCCTTTTCCTTTTTTTTTTTTTTGGTATCTTTTAGTGGCTTTCATTTCAAATCGACAGTTTTTTTTTTTTTTTTCGAATTTCAGGTTTTACTGTCAGAAAAAATTTTTTTTTCAAACCTACAACACGTGTGCGATTGTTTTTACAATTCGTACATCCCGATTGTTGTGTATCACATTTAATTATAACCATATTTACACGATGCCAATAATAAAAATCGATTAGTTAGTTGCTTTATACACAAGCAATAAATTTATAACCTTGAATAATAATAATAATAATACATCTCTCCCTAATATCCGTGATTGTAAAAAAAAAAGAAAAACGAATTATTAACTATAAATAGATTTGAACTATTGATTTTACGCAACGTGAACAACTTACACGAGGTTTCATGCATATGATGATGAATTCCTGTGTGTGTTTTTAAAAGGAAAATTTTAATCCATCCGCCAAAAAACTTATTTTTTTTTTTGTTTGTTTATTAATTTCCGGTTCGGAAACAAACGACAAATTTTAAAAATTCTTTTCCTTTGTTGTTGTTTTTTTTTTTTGTTTTAAAGTTTAATTTTTACGCATTTTTTATTATTATAATAAGAGGTTAACGTACTTTGAGTACAAAAAAAAATTTATTTATTTATTTACATTCATAATAAAACAAATAAAATTTACTCGTTTAGAATATTAAAATTATTATAATAACATCATCATCATCATCGTCATCGTTACGGTCGACATTTTATTTTTCACTTATTATTAAATTGTTTGTTGACTACAAGTCACAGGACCCCCAACTTTGGAAAAATTCTTTTTCTTTTTATTTTCTTTTCTACCTTTTTTTTGTAAACTTCCTTCCGTAAAAGTACGTGCCATCAATTTAAAAAATTTAATGATGGGGTAACGGAATAAGTTTGTAGCGGATTAACGTGTAAAATTTTTTTTTTTTTTTTGGGTTTTTGAGTGCCATGTTTTTTTTTTTTACACACACACACACACACACACACACACACACCACGTTTTGAAATATTAAATTACTTTTTATGCGGTGTAAAACCTTTTTTTTTTTTTTAAACGAGTTGTTGTTGTTGTTTTATTTTATTTCCGTCGCGACGTGACGAAATTCAATTGACAAAAAGTCAAAATTTCAAATGTTAAATAATAATAATAATAATAATAATAATAATAATAATAATAATAATAATAATAATAATAATAATAATAATAATAATAATAATAATAATAATAATAATAATAATAATAATAATAATAAATTAAAATGAAAGAAAACGTTATAACAATAAAAATTAGTTTTGTTTTTATTTTATTTTAGGTGTTGGAGAATCATCCGCATGATTGATCAGGATAATACTATAGTAAGTTTTATGTTTGTTAATATCGATAAAATATTTTCGCGAGAGATTGGGGGGCGGGGGTAGACTCAGGGAAAAGGGCAAACAAAAATTTAACATACATTTCCGCCGTGTAAATTCAATATATAAATATAAATACACGCGCATACGTGTATATGTATACAAATTGCGTGTTTATTATGACTTGAAATGAGGTTTTAAAAAATTTTCCAGATGTGACTTTTCCTAAAAAAATTATTTTAAAAAATGGCAATAATAATAATAATAATTTTCTCTTTGTCTTTCTTTAACGGTTTTTTTTTCTAAATTGATGCGTAAGTGCGTATATCGGTATAGGTATACATTTTGTGTGCGTGTGTGTGTGCGTATGAATCGTTAGGGCGTTTATATTCCACACATACGTATTTAAATGTACGAAAGTGTGCGTGTATGCGTGCGCGTTTAATAAATGAGAACCGAGAGTGTAAAAAAAAAATACAAAAAAAAAAAAAAATAAAAATAAATTATTGATCATCCTCAACAGAGGAAACCGTATAGGCAAAAAATAAGTTAAAATAGGGTTTTTGTGTGAAAATAGTGCTCACGGGACTCATGCGCAAAAGCCCCTCCGGCCCGCTTTTTCCTTTGCCAAAACGGATTGTGCTCGGGAGATATTTTTCCATCGAATTCCGGGTATACATTTTTTTTTTTTTTTTTTTCTTCTTTCCATTTTCTTTTTTCTCTCTCCATTAATTTTACATACACATTTAAATTTTCATAAATAAAAAAAAAAAAAAAAACCGGGAGTGATTATTTGTCTAGACGTATGTATGGTGCATATATGTATATGTATGTATTTATTATATTATATACATATACGGATATACACGTACGCGTATAATCGAGTTTTTTTATATGGGAAATGTAAAAAAAAAAAAAAAAAGTGTGGAAATTTTTTTTAGTGAAAAGTTATCATTATCATCATCATCATTATTATTTTTTTTTATGCAAAAAAGAAAAATTTTATTCAATCAAAATATTAATAAGTGTGTGTGAGTGTGAGTGTGTGCAAAAGTGTGAGTTTGTGCGTAAATGTCTGTCTCTCCCCGAGAGGTTAAAAAAAAACTGGAAAATTTTCGTTTCAGGTTCGATTGAATAAAATAAAATAAAAAAAAAAAAAAAAAAAAGAAAATGTCGTTCGCTCAAATAATAATAATAATAAGTGAACTTTATTTAAACGTTATAATCAATTTACCCGTTATGGATAATTTAATATTTAAATCACGATATCAATACGATTCAGGATTTTGATAAATAATATTTCGTTTGTTGAAAAATTTCAAAAAAAAAAAATAAGTAAAAATAAATTGAAATAATAATAATAATAGTTATTATTTTTTATTTTCGATCATTATTATTATTATTGTTATTAAAAGTAAAAAAAAAAGGAAAATAATATCATTACCTCGCCGCTTCTCCGCCACACCTTTGCGGGTAAGTTTGATTTTTTTTTTTTTTTTTTATATGGAACGAAATTATTGTAATCCAAATTTTAAAAAAAAAAAAAAAAAAAATTATTCATAATTACGATTATTATTATTATTATTATTATTATTATTACTATTATTATTATTTCTTTTTCCAATTTTTTTTATTTTTTTTTTTGCGTTAAATTATTGAAACGTGATGAGAATCGATCTGTAGCAAAGGAAAAGAAAAGAGAAAAAAAAAAGGAAAGAAATTGACGGGGAACTAGAAAAAAAGAGAGAATTGGTAAAAAAAAAAAAGAGTGAGTGAGATAGAGATAGAGAGAGAGAGAGAGAGAGAGAGAGAGAGATAGAGATAGAGATAGAGAGAGATAGAGAGAGAGAATAAGAGGCCCAGAAATATAGGTCAAATTTGTAAAATTCGAAATCAAAACCATTTTTCTCGTTTTTTTTTTTCTTTCGTTTTTTTGCTTTTTTTTTCGTTTTTTTTTTATTTTTAATTTTAAATAAAAATTCATTTTTGATTTTTTTTTTAAACAATCGCTTTTTTGTTTAAATAAAAAAAAAAAAAAAAAAACGAAAGGAAAAGAAATGAAAAGAAAAAAAAAAACGGAAAAAAAAATCGATTTGAAATCAAAGGGAAAAAAAAAAAAAAAAAAATTTTTTTTTCGTTTTTTCTTATTCGTAAAAATGGTTTTTCCTTTTTTCATGGCTTTTCTTTCTCCTGGGGAGTCTCGTCGTTGTAAGTGTGCTCATTTACTGTGAAAATTTCAGGTACTAAAAATAGTCCTAGATTGAAAAGAAATCTTGCAATATTAAACAAGTTCTAAATTTCTCTTATATATATTTTTTCTCTTTCCTTTTTTTTTTTTTTTTTTTTACACAATTTGGCTTGATTTTCCTTTTTCCTTCCCCTCTTTTTTTTTTTTGCTTTTCATTTAATTTCATTTCTTTTTGCAAATTATTATTATTATTATTATTATTATTAGAGAAAGAGAACACCCATCCACTTCACTATGTCTTGAAGAGTTAAGAGACCTTGAAATTTTGAACGATTTTTTTTTTTTTTTGTAATAACGTGCCATTTTGATTCAAATATTACATAAAAATTATTTTAAACCCCCCCGCCCCGCCCCCCTCGTCGTACGAGATGGGTCATCAAACGCAACAGCATTATATTATTATTAATGATAATTTTTTTTTGAAATGTTTTCCCGTGCAAAAAACACGACACGGCCGTTAAAATTTGTTTTATTTATTTATTGTTCTCCTCATTAATTCATTAAATAATTTAAAAATTTATTTGATCGAATATGCAATAATCAATATGTGTAAACACACGGAAATTTTTTTTTTTTTTTTTTTTTTTTTTTTATTTCATTCACTTCGAATGAAAATCCATAACAAATCTCATTAAAATTTTTTTTCCTATTTGAGGGGGGGGATGATGGTTCATATTTTGAAAATTAGGTTAAAAGTTTTTCCCTCCACCCCGCCCCCCCCCCTATATAAAAAATTTATTTTTATTTTTTTCCTTGTTATTATTTAATAATTTTAATTTTCATTTGTTTAAAAAAAAAAAAAACATGAGTCGATTTAACATTAGCGTTTCCTTTCATTTTGATCATGCTCTGTGTTACAATTATATCGATCGCGCATATCAAATTTTTTTTTTATTTTTGGTTCATCGCCATTTTTTTTTCTAAACATATCGATTAAATCAATTAATGTATCACCGGAAATAGTAATAATAATAATAATAATGGTTAAGGTAAAAACATGAACGAATGATTCGAAAGAGAAAAATTAATGTCAAAAAAAAAAAAACTTTGAAAACTTTGATACTCGTAGACTTGACTCGTGCTTCTCCAATCTAACTATTAATATAAATGTTGTGTGATAGTGCAGCGTGCACACGCACGCACGCACACACGCACACATGCACACATTATTGTAAATAACCCGAAATATTCTTTGAGACATTTTAGAAATTAAACCTGTCATATTTAATCATTCATTTTTCTCATAAATTTCAAAATTTGGGTTTGAATTTCCTTTCTTTTCTTCTCCCCTTCCCCCCACTCCCTCCTTATTCAATTTAGGACTTATTTGCTTTCGTGAATTGTCTTAGAAAATTATTGTGAATGTAATAAAATAAAAAAGTTGAAGGGGAAGGAGGAGGGGAAAGGATGGTTGAAAAGAAAAAAAAAAACGAAATCAAAATGGAAAAAAAAAATTTTTCTTTTTTTTATATTAAAATTATAAGAAAATCATTATGAATGTATACATTATAAATTTTTTTCCCCATTATTATTATTATTATTATTACTATTATTATAATGGGATGAAATTCCGTCGGAGCAAAAACGAGTAATAAAAAGAGAGAGAGAGAGAAAGAGAAAGAGGATAAAAAACAAAAAATTAAGTTTAATGAAAAACCTTCGTTAAAGATTTTTTTTTTTTTTTTTTTTTTTATAAGGATGAAAGTCATGTAGGCGCCTCGAAATGAAAGGAAATTGACGGCTTGAAATCGTTAAAAACGAAGAATGATCGGCGGCGATGTAGAAAATTTTCTTCAATTTTCACTTCGCTCCTGGAAAATTTTTCAGTCTTTCTTTTTTTTTTTTTTTTTCGCTTTTTTCGTATAAATATTATTAGGGTTGATCCTTTTCGTCACAGGATGTTGATTGGTCGTATCGTAATTTTTATTGTGACTCCTCAGGTTTTTAAATTCGATGAAATTGTACGACAAAAACGTTGAAATTGATTTTAATAAACTTCCCTCAACCCTCCCCAAAAAATGGCATTTTGCCGACGAATAATAATAATAATAACAGATTCGTGTTATGTAGGTTTGATAATAAATGGAATGAAAGTTAAATTTTCAATTAATTTGTGATAAAAAAAAAAAAAAATGCTCGCCATTTTAATTGTTTTTTTTTTTTTTGTGATATTCGAGTATTTGATGGCGGGGTAAATACCAAGCAGTTAATTAGTTTTTTTTTTTTTTTTTAAATTTACGACTTCCTTTTTTTTAAAAAAAAAAAAAAAAAAAAAAAACCTAATTTAAATCATAATTTTATTTTATTTTAGCAGAAGAAAAAGAAAAAAAAGAGAAAAAACTTATTAATTTAACTCCCTTTGAATAATATTATGTGTGTGTGGTTGCTTTCTTTTTTTTTTTCCTTCCCCCCTCTTCTGTTTTTCTTCCGGTTTTTTATTTTTCTTTCCTGTTTGAATTTTTTTATTTGTATATTATAATAAATGCAATGATAGAAAGTCGTCGGAGTTTTACAACCGTTTTTTTTTTTTTTAAATTTAAATTTAAATTTAAATTGAAAATTTCACGAAATGAATTTAAAAAAAAAAAAAAAAAATTACGTTAAAATGATAAATTCGTTTTTTTTTTTTTTTAATAATAATTTTACGACCTTCATTTATTATTATTAAACGCGTATGAAATATTTTAATTTATTAAATAAAAAAAAAAACAAAACAAAACAAACAACAACAACAACAAGAGAAAAAAATTAAACGTAAAACTCATTTATCAAATTGTTATGTTGGAAAAATTACACGCCTTTTTATTTATGTTTATATTTATGTATATTAATTATCATGATTTCATTTGATAAAAATGTGTTTGTGTGTGTGCGTGTGTATTTATATGTGTCATTTATGTTAACAAATTGTTTGGAATAATAATAATAATAATAATTTTTTTTTTGTTAAATTAACTTTTAATGAAATTGATATAAGGGATAATGAAAGTAAAATGTACGAAAAACACACGCATGCGGGGGGGGGGGGGTGGGGAATATTTAATTTTAATGAAAAACTTTTATTATTATTATTATTACTATAACGTACACGCATTATAATAATAATAGATAATAGTACAAATGGTGAATTTGTGCACATGTGAAAAATCGCTCAAATAAATTTAATTTAATTTTTTTCTTTTTTCTTTATTTTTCAGAAAACTGCATCAGCAGCCCTGATGACCCCAAGATAAAATTACCTTTATTGGACTAGGCAATAGGTAAGCTAAACATTATTTTCCTATTTTTTTTATAAATTTAGTGGGGACTCTCGTGGGAAAATTTTCCAAAAAAAAAAAAAAAAAAAAAAAAAAACCGTTAAACGTGCGATCGTATCAATGTAACCATTTGTGAAAATGACGAATTTATTTATAAAAAATAAAAAAAGTATTGTGATTATTATTATTATTATTATTATTAAAAAAAAAAAACAGAATAAGATCATCCACGTTTTCGATTATTATTATTATATATTAATAATATTTGGGAAAATTTTTATAATCGAATGAAAAAGTTTCATTTATTTATTGAAAAAAAAAAAAAAACAAAAAAAATACAAAAATTTAATGAGTGGTTTTGTGACGTCATCAAAAAAAACTGACGTCAAAAAATGATTTTAATAATTTCTCAGTTTAAAAGTATGAGATAAAAAATTAATTTAAAAAATTTTAAGAAAACCGACAATTTTCGTAACATTAATTTTTTTTTTAAGCAGAAATTCGAAATTTAAAAAAAAAAAATTAATCACACACAATTGACATGTTCAAAAGATTTTTCGAGAAAAGAAAAAAAAAAAGAACAAAAAAATTGTGTAATAATAATAATAATGATGATGATGATGATGATAAGGTTAGCTTTACGTCTTCCCCTTCACGTCTTTCCCCCGAATCTCGCCTCCCGCGCCCGCGCCCCCCCCCCCCGATTAGTTTTGCCTGGTCTTGTATGATTTTGTGCCAAACTTATAAAATATATCCCAGATTACAAATACTGCCAACAACAAAAAAAAATAAATAAATAAATAAATAGTAGTTCAGACTCGTTTTTATTTTATTTAATTTTTTATTCTTTTATTCTTTTCTTTTCTTTTTGTAAACGTGTGGATCACGAGGGGGACGGGGGGTGGGGGGGAAACAAAAATTTTTCTTTTGTGTTTTTTTTTTTTTTTAAACAAAAATTATAAAAGAATTTTTTATATGAGTAATGTTGTTGTTGTAAACGAAGATAATCCGTTCAAATGTTTATTATTATTATTACGATATTTAATGTTTATACGTTTACGTAATAAGTTAAAAAAAAAAAAAAAACCCATGCTTTATTTATTTACGTCAGAATCATAATTCGATCGTAATTAAAAGTAATAAAAATAATAATAATAATAATAATAATAGTAAAATGAGTTAAGCAGAAAAAAAAAAAAATTTTTCTTAAAATTTTTCCTGACGTCTAAATCACTTTGTAATAATATTTCTTTTATTTTTCTTTGTTGTCTTTTAGTTTAAAATTGATAAAGAACATTTTCAACTGATAAATAATATCGACCTTTGACCCGAGTTAAATAAAAAAAAAAATTTATAAAAATCACATGAGAAAATAATAATGTGGAATTTTTTTTCTCGGTTGTTTAATGAATTTTTTTAAAAAGAGACAGACGAATTGTTTTTCCGTTTGTTTGTTTGTTTGTTTGCTTGTTTGTTTGTTCTACACGTTGTAATTCCTTGTTGTTGTTATTACGTTTGTAAAATCATAATAATACAATTCATGAAAAAGTAATTAAAATTTTGGAGTCGATTTTTCCTTTTTTTTTTTGCGCGCGTACGTAAAACTTTTACGGCACGTTAAATTTAATTATCATCATCATCATCATCATCGTGATTTATTATTTTCGAATTAAAAAAAAAAAAAATTAACTTTTTTCTTTTTTTTTTGGGGGGGGGGTGAGGGTGGGGAGGAAATTCACGGGAACCCGAACGATGTTTGTTTTTATCACAGAATTTTATGTTTGCGCACATACATATACTTGTCTCGCGTACTCGTTATGTAAAAAGGATTGTAATAACACACACACACAGAAGGGAGGGAAAGGAGGGAAGGGGAGGAGGGAGGGAAGGGGAAAAAAAAAAGAAAAATTCAATAAAAATTTTTACTGTAATTCATGCATTGCTTGGATTATATCCAAACATTCTTTCACGGTGCTAAAATTGGATCAAAAAAAAAAAAAAACGGTTGATTTCTTTATCCACACATTTTTTCTTTTTTGATTGTTTTGGCACATGGCTGAACATCACACCGCCAATTCTAGACAGTCGGAGGAAAACAAAACCAAAATATATATATATAAAGTTTTTCATTTTGTTTTTCATTTGTTTTGTAAAATCTTTGCTACTCGAAATCATCGACATTAGTTTTTTTACGAGTAAACGTCACACTAACACTCACGTGTGCACGATGCACAAACAGGTTACATTTTAAATTTTGATATGAAATTAAACTCAGTTTATTATTATTATTATTATTATTGACAGGAAATGCGATTTTGAAATCCGCCATTTTCCCTTTTTTTTTATACATACTATAGTAACAATAAAAATAAATAATTATAAAATTTATTTAAAAAAAAAAAAAACTGTCTGCTTATAAAAACTTTGGCGTTTAGTAGTAACAAATACTTTGTTTGTTAGTTAAACCTTATCAATGTAATACTTTTAAATATAATTGTCGGTTTCCTGATATAAATAAATAAATAAATAAAATTGATTAAATACATCAAAATGAGTTAAATTTTTAATAAATAAATAAATAAATAAATAAAGCTTAGTTTGTCTTACTATCTATCAATCACACGCGAAAAATATGTAGAAAAAAAAAAAAAAACGATAAGAGTATAGTAACTTATTTGAGTCTCAAAATTTTAACTTTTTAATTTTTTTAAATTCGAAAAGATATTAATAAAAATAATTTTAATAAAATGTATTAACTAAAGAATAAGAGCTACAAATTATATTATTCACTTAAAATTTTCAAACTCTATGAATATTTTTTTTTTTTGTATGGTTTCTATTGTTGTATTATTTCATTCAGTAAAATTCAGCAAAAATTATACAACTTGGAGAAAGTGTTATTATTATTATTATTATTATTATTATTATTATTATTCTTTATTCCAATTGTTATATTTTAACGGTTTTAAGTTTCAGTTTTATTAACTTTTCTCATTATTGTTTTGTTTCAGTAGTTTCATATCCATATATATATATAATTTTTATAGGTATACGAGTGTACAAAAAATTATTATTATTATTATTATTATTATTATTATTATTATTTTATTTTATTTTTTTTCAGTTAATTTAATGTAGAAATTGTTTTTATTTTTTATTTATTTACTTATTTATTTTTTTTTTTTTTTGTGCTTTCGGAGTTTAATTTCATTTAATTATATATATATATATATTCGCGAGTTCGTCACGGTTTGTAATTTAAATAAATTTTTTTTAACAATTGAAATAATGGTTACGTTTTTTTTTTTTTTTTTTTTTTTTTTTTTCTGAAATACTTTCGATTCGAGTTATAATAAAATAAAAAAAATTTAAAAAAAAAAAATAGTTGGATAATGCCCAACCATCAAAAGTTTTAAAATATCTTGCTGTTGCTGTTGCTGCTGCTGCTCCTGCTCCTGCCACATTTTAAAACGACTACAATATTATTATTGTCAATCGTTAAAATTAGATGATGGGTTTTTTTTTCTTTCTTTCTTTCCTTCTTTCTTTTTTTTTTTTTTTTTTTTTTTTTCATTTTATTCTGTTTTTTTTTTTTAAAGTTAACGGTAATATTACTACTACTACTACTGTGAAGTGGCAGACGTTTTAATCGCTTTTTTCTTTTTAGTAATTCGTCAAAATTAAAATTTTTTTTTTTTTTTTTACGATCGAAAAGAAATTTTTTTTTAATGCAAAATCAATTTAGAACAAATTAATTTTTTATTTTAAAAAAAAAAAAAAACATTCCCTGTCGGAGCATTCGTGATGGTTATTGCGAGTTGTAAAAAAAAAAAAAAAAAAAAAAACAATATAAATAGAATGAATATAAATAATTAAATATTTTTTTTTAAATATTGAGAGAGAGAGAGAGAGAGAGAGAGAAGAGAGATCGTTACCGGCCGGGAGCGCCATTTGTTTGACAAACAAAATTTTTTCATTTCTGATTCTCATATGTACGTATAACGAAGTGTATCGGTGAAGTAATTTAGGCATTGACAATTTTTAAAATAGATTTTCATTGAACCTTTGTATCGAATATCTTTTGAAAATTATTCCAAAAAAAAGAAAAAAATGTATTAAATTCAATCTGATATAATATTATTTAAATAGGGAAATATTGTCGGTTGTAAAAAAAAAAAAAAAAAAAAATTAGCGCAGACCTTGACGAAATAACCGCGATTCTATTGCGTGGGAGAAATTAATTTACACAGTTGGCATTTCCGATTCTCAAATCCATTCATGGCTGATCTGTTACCAACACAAAACGTTGCTACTACTACTTGTAATAATAATAATAATTATTTTTATTTTTCAATTACAGTTTTTTTTTTTTTTTAGACTCAAACGTTTATCGAATTAAACAGTATTTTAAACAGTTTTCTTTTTTTTACATTTCGTAATTGAAAAGGTAAATTATTTCGGGAACATATTTACCACGACCAGAGCATGTTGTTCCTTTTAATCAATGGCCAATCCCATGTTTCCCACCGTGTACTAAATTAATTGAAGCTTTTTTATTTTCTAATTTCAGCTATAACAAACCCCCCCCCCCCCTTTTAGGATGTTCTTTTAGTCGTTTCTAACACTGTTGATGTTTTGCACAATATTTTAAATTCAATAATACGTTGTTATTATCTAAAAAAAAAAAAAAAAAAAACAGTTTATGTACATATATATTTCACATTATAAAAAAAAAAAGTTTATGTATAAAAATTTCATGATGGACCAAGTAATGCAATGTAATGAGCATGAAATCATTTGTGCACATGGATAAATTCAGAAGCATGTTTATAATAATAATAATAATTAACAAGGAGATTTTATGACACATGAAGTGATGTTAAAATGATTTTCTAAAAACTGGATGCTTTTACATTTTACATATTGTTTTATCACACTTGCTTTGATTAGGTTTTTTAACAGTAATTTTTATTGAAAAATAAAAAAGTTCAGGTATGTTATATTTTGTTAAAAATAATGACACTTATGCAATAAAGTGAAAATTAACATTACTAAAAATTGATCACTAACAATCCTAAAGTTTCATAACAATGATATTATTTTTAATCGAATCACGAATAGTTACATTAAAAACATTTTCTGTTAGTGAACAATGACTTTTATGGCATTTTTTAAAATTTTATATAATATATTATATTATTTTATAATTTTATATAACAATCAACTTGAAATCTTTTATAATTTTAAATATCGAGTAAAAAAAAATTATTTTTATACCTCCAAAAAATTTCAATAACGATAAAGTATAAATAAAAAATATATGTGTGTGTAAAAATGTCAATACAGTATAAATGATAATTTTTTGTTTATCGAAGTGAGTTTTTATATTGACTTATGAGGGTTCTTTAATTGATCTCATCAGATTCGAATTGATTTGATTCTGGTTTTTATTATTATTTAATTAAATTATCTGGTTGTCATAATTTGTTTTTTTTTTTTTTTTTTTTGTTAAAAGAGAGTGAATATATAAATTATATTTGAAAAATTGTCACAACCTAATTAAATTTAATTATTGTTTTAGGTTGGGGCCGGGATGGCTATGATAGATGGCCGGCCTGCCCAGTATGGGATCACCCTCAAGCAGCTGCGGGACCTCATGGAACACCGCGGCAGGGAGGGTGTACAAAAAGTCAATGAATATGGAGGTGTACAGGAATTATGTAAAAAATTATATACACATCCAAATGAAGGTTTGTTTTTATAAACATTATTATTATTATTATTATTTAAATTATTTATAATTTCAAATGTATTTACCTCAGAGTTTAAAAAAATATAAAAAAAAAAACTTGCCAACATTTTAATTTTTACTGTATATCTATAAATGTTTTTTTAAAAGCTAAATTTTTTAACCATAAAAATTTGTTTTAGAATGTACTATTTGTTGTTTTATTATTTTTACTCATTTGAGGAAAGTCTAAAAACACAATAATAATAATAATAAATAATAACTTACAGGTTTCAATTATTTATTTATTTGTATGAAACAATATCAGTTACATATGAAGTCTTTTAAAATAATACATTCAAAATATTTAGAATATTTACATTTTTTTTACAAGCTACTTTTTACACTACTACATTACTAAAACTAAATTGTAACAAAAAAAGAAAATTTGACTAATTTTAATTCGGAAATGAGAAGAAATCGTGACTAAAGATTAATTATTATTTGAAATAATAAACGAAATAACCAATTATCCATTGTTTTGTTCGTGGTATAAAAATTTAGGATATTGCCTCTCAATACACAAATAAATTTTTATTTAGTTTTTTTTTTTTTTTACTTTGAGTACTAAACATTAGAAAATCAAAATCAAAAAAAAAAAAAAAAAAAAAAAAAACTTGTATCGCTTCCAACACCTTTTTTGGTAACAAAGTAATTTTCATTCTTTTCTTTAAAAGGTAAACTTTATACGTCTCGTTGGAAGGTTAAATAAAAATAATAAAACAAAACAAAAAAAAAACCTTTAAAAAGAAAATTTCATTACCAATTTTTTTTTTTTTTTTAAAAATTGAATTGAATTTCATTTTATTTTATTTTATTTTATTTTTTGTTTTATTTTTTTTTTTTTGTGTGTGTTTCTTCAAGGTAAAATTAATTTTTTGACCTTTGAAATAAAATATTTATAG
>NW_002987010.1:1157359-1159065 GCF_000006295.1 Pediculus humanus corporis
GTAATTTTTTTTTTTTTTAAATTAAAGAGTTTCATGTGCATTTTTGACTAAATTTTATCATAATTAAAATATTATTGTATTAACAGAATACATGTATAAATTTAAAATTTTATAGTTTTTATGGAAGAAAAAAAAAAAAAGGATTAAATGATATGAAATTTTGATATAATAATGATAATAATTTAAATGATGGGTTTAGGTTTACGTAATGATTGCATGCGAATAATTAAATGCAAAACGATTTCGTTTAATAATAATAATAATAATATTTGATGCCATCGTAAATTTACGTGGAAAACTAAATTTATAATAAAAAATTTTTTTTTTTTTTTTTTTTTAAATACTTTGTGTGTGTGTGTGTGTATTTCATTTGTAATTATTAACCGTTATAAATTATGATTTTCAGGACTTAGCGACGTAAAAGTAGATATAGAACATAGAAGAGAAACTTTTGGATCTAATACAATACCTCCAAAGCCGCCGAAAACGTTCCTTCAATTAGTATGGGAAGCTTTGCAAGATATGACCCTTATAATTCTCGAAATTGCTGCCCTAGTCTCACTCGCATTATCATTTTACCATCCAGCTCCAGATGCAGGTAAAAAAAAACTTATTTTCCTAAAGTTTTTCATTTCGGAAAATTAATATTAAAAAAAAAAAAAATGGAAAAAAAATGGAAAAAAATTCAACTGTTGAAACTCAAGGGTTGAACTCGCATTTAATAAATGATGTTTGCTTTTTTTTTTTCCCGTTAATTTAAATTATGTTACGTAGAATATAAAATCGAAGGTGGCGGTGTGAGATTTATTTGAAGAAAAGGATAGGGGAGGGGGAGGGGGCGAAAAAAGGTAAAAGAGAGAAACGTGGAAAAATTAATTGATGATTTCGAGTTTGAAAATTTTTTTTTTTTTTTTTCAAATTAAATAATAATAATAACGAAGTAAGTTTGTATCGAGGAGGTTTTCGAATAAAACGAGAAGATGAGAAAACGCAGGGAAAAATGGGGGGGGGAATGTAAAGATTTATACGCATACGTATATAAAAAAGGAAGGGGGGGGGAAAAAAACTAACAGGAAAAGTATAAAATAAATTGAGCTTCAAAGATATTAAATTGTTTGGGGGGGGGGGAAGAGAAAATTGATTTTAGGGGGTGTTAATGAAAAATCTTTTCGGGAAATCTCGGAATATGCTTGGATTTTAAAAAGTCAGAAAAAAATAAATAAATAAATAAATAATTTTTAACGGGGAGCTTTGCTGTTTGAATAAGATTTATTAATAAATAAATAAGGTTTTCGATATTGTTCAGAAAGAATCTTTTAAATTTCTTTTTTTTTTTTTTTTTTTTTTTTTTTTTTTTTAATACGTTTGATTTTTACTTATTCATTAAATTTTAATAATATTAGTAATAATGATAATATTAATAATAATAATAATAATGACATTTATTTTTATTATTATTGTCTTGGCTCTATGACGTAAACGATAATGAACAGGATTTATATTATCAGTATTGGTGGTGGTACATCGAAGTTAATGTTTATTTATATATCTTTCGAAGTACTTTTAAAGGGAGCAAAGTTCGCAATTATTCATTCCGTGTTGAAATGAAAAATGAAAAAATAATAATAATAATAATAATAAAGATTTTCAAACTCGTGTTTACGACGGAAAAATAATAAAATAAAAAAAAAAAAAAAATTTGAACA
>NW_002987009.1:0-1040 GCF_000006295.1 Pediculus humanus corporis
TATTATATATATATATATATATATATATATATATATATATATATATATATATATATATATATATATATCTTTTACTTTATATATGATATTATTATTATTATGAACACTCACATACACACTCACATCCAATTTAATAAATAAAATTTAATAAAAATTATCAATCAAAAAAAAAAACAAATAATAGATTGTCAATAGTGACAACAACTATGCATAAAAAAAAAAAGAATTATTTTTGGTAAAATCATCAACGCCATCTTTTGTTAAATTCAATAACTAATTCAACTAAAATAATTCGCGGAGGAAAAACGACGCGGCGCTGTTTTCCATCACCATTTTTTTTCTTTTTTTTTATATTAGTCAACATAGAAAAAAAAAAAATAAATAAATAATAATAATAATAATAATATATAAAACGACGACGACGACGACGACGACAATAATAATAATAATAATTTTTAAACGTTTTAGAAAAAAAAAAAAAAAAAACGTTGACCGTGACAAACGTCAAAATCCATTTAAAAAAAAAAAAAACAACAACGAAAAATATTATAATCATTATTATTATTATCCAAACAATTTAACATTTGACACGAAATTAATTTTTAACTTTCTAATTTTTACCACGCTACCTACCTACCTACCTACCTACCTACGTACCTAACAACAAATAAAATTTTTACGGAAATAGTTTGTTTATTAATTTTCTTTCTTTTAAAAAAGTTTAAATGCGTTTAACACTTAATAGAACCAAGACTATATACACAACTTAAAACCTGAAAACATTAGTTAATAATAATAATAATTTATTTATACAAAAGAAAGAATTTTGTATTTTTTTTTTTTAAAAAAAAACCGTCAATGAATGAGTAATTAACGAAAAAAAAAAAAAAAAAAAAATGAAAGAAGGTAAATTACATCATTGCAAGTTGAATTGTAATTCTGCATTAAATAATAACATTTACGCAATTGTATACAAAAAAAGAAAAAAAAACAAAAATGTCGAACGTTTTAAAAAAAGAAAAGTCAAATTAAATTATTTA
>NW_002987009.1:1285-9856 GCF_000006295.1 Pediculus humanus corporis
GACTTTCATTTATTATATTCTTATATACTATGAGCACGCACATTTACGCACACGCACACACAAACAACAATTATTCAAACACTCGTAACATCATCGAGAAGTAAAAAAAAAAAAAAAAAAACAGTTAACGACATTTTATTTTTTTTATTTACCAAATTCTTAACATTTAGGACGCTACGACCACTACAAAAAAAAGAAATTTTCATACGTTAAATTTATATTATTACGTAACGAAAAAATAATAATGATGATGATGATGATGATGATGATGAAAATGCATATTCTATCGCAAAAATAATTTCATTTCCCCGTTTGTTTATTGTTTTTATACGTATACGAACGTGTCACGAGTGAGAAAAAATCAAATCAAATTAAAAAATAAACTTTTTTTTTCCTTTCCTTTCCTCCCCTCCCCCTCTCCCCCCTCCCACTCTTCATTCGATCGTTTTGAAAAAAAAAAACGTGTAAATAATAAAAATAAATCGTCGTGTCAATAAGTGTGAATGAGTTTTTTAAAAAATTTATTTATCAAGTGAGAGTTGATATTGCCAATCAGGTATTTTTTTTTCCCCTAATGCCAAGTTTCAGGAAGGAAAAATGCAAATTTTCGATAACTTGATTTTTTTAAATATTTTTAAATTACACTTCTGCCCCGAAAAAGGTACCTCGTCGTCATTTTTTAACCGTTTTAACCGTTTTATATAAATATTTTTTTTTTCGAAATTTAAATTTAAAAACGAAAACGAAAACGAACGTAATGGCACGTACGTATTAATCTTAATCTCATTTACGTTTGTACATTTTTTTCATTCATTATTAGATTTATAACGATCGAGACTTTTTTTTTACTCTTGAGTAATACGCTAGACACACATAAGATAATGATAATAATAATAATAATAATAATAATAATGTGACCCCCTTCGAAATCCATTATTGTCAATTACATAAATTTTTTTTTTTTTCGAGCGTTTGTAAAAATTCGATTTGTCTAATCCTTATCACATAACAAACAATAATCAATTCTCCGCATACCACACACACCCCCTTCCCTACCCTATCCTTCCCCTCTCCTTCCGTCTCCCCCCGGGCATCCCTTGTTTAACACCCTTAAATAATTTATAATTAAATATTTTTAACCTTGCGAATCGAAACAAAAAAAAAAAAAAACAATCGAAAATTCCTACCTCCCTCTCTCCCTCCCTCCCTCCGGCTTAATAATAATAATAATAATATAAAATCGAATTGTGTTAATTTGTCTAAAGGTACGAGACCCGTGGGGAATTGGGGGGGGGGGGATTTACAAAAATACTTTCGACTTCAACATAACATGAAATTTATTATTATTATTTTTTCTAGAAATTCTATTTTAATAAAATGTTATTTATGTATATAATTAGAAATTTCGTTTCTACAAAATTCGATTCGTTTTTAATCGTTTTTAGAAAATAAATTTCGAAAATTTATTTATTTATTATTATTATTATCAATATTGATAAAAATATCAAAAGTTTTTAAAATTCGTCGTGTATTACTTGCGGTTAACGTGACATTAGCGAATTTTTTTTTTTTTTTATAAATAATAATAAAATTTTTTGGGTTAACGGCTTTAATAAAAAAAAAAAAAAAAAATTATTTATACGATAAATTTTAATTTAAAAAAAAAAAACAAGTTAAACGCTTTCTTTTCCTTTGTATATAACACAGTGGCAGTAGATAATTTATATATTTAATACGTCGTACGGTTAATAATATTATTAATTCAAAAAACGTTTTTTTATTTTTTATATATATATACTTATTAAAAAAAAATGCCAGTTTCCCGGTAGTTTTACTTACAAACCAACGACTTGTTTGTGCAAAAAAAAAAAAAAAAAAAAAAATTTAAATATTCTCAACAGTGAATCGAACCGCCATTTTGTTTTTTAAAACCCATAAATAAATAAAAAAAAATTAAGCAATATTTTTTTTGGGAGCAAAATTTTAAATGGAAAATTTTCGTCCTATCCTCAAAATTTTCTCTAATTATCACAAACGTTATCAATTTTTTTTTTTTTTTTTAAACTCAATTATAGTCCGCAAATCATTTTCCATTTTTTTTTCGGGGGGGGGGAGGAAGGGGAGGGAGGTAAATTTTCTGTAATTTACTCCGAAGGTTAAAATTAATTTTTTTCTTTTTTTTTTTGTATTTTTATCAAATTGATAAAAATTTAATTTTGTGATTTTTTTCCGACGAAAACTGTATCCGTCGACCGTAAATATTAATAATAATAATAATAATAATAATAATAATAATAATAATAATAATAATAATAATAATAATAAGGATGTGGAGTATGAAAACATAAACGATTCCGGTCATCGTGGGAGCATCATTGGGAGCCATGCCACCACATTCAATAAAAGGAAACTTAAAGAAGATTTTGAAGAATTTAAAAGAAGAAGAAACCATACAGGAAATGACGTAATCGAAAGCAGAAGTACCAACAAAATTCGAGCATTTATCCCTAAGGAACCGTCGGTTATAAACCTGGAATAAATGAACTTAAAAACCCTTAAACCTTGTCGTGTTTAAAAGTGGCAGTAATAATAATAATAATGTTTTTAAAATTCTTGACATGTTGTGATACTCGAGTCGATGACAACTGAATATAAAACTTGGGATTTATAAACATTAAAAAGAGATAGACAGAGAGAGAGAGAGAAGTAAAAAAAAAGAAACTCGTGCCTGAATAAAAAAAAAATAATAATAAAAAACATACATTGAAGTCGTCCAAGGTGCGCCAGGCACACAATTTAAATATGTTGCATTATTATAATCTAACAAGGAAATGATTTTGGAGAGAAAAAAAAAAAAAAAAAAGAAAAATTTCCATACAAACAACAAACAACAACAACAACAACATAAACAACAACTTTTAAAGGAATGTTCCCGAATGAATTCATTCACAACAACAAATTCTCAAAGCTCAATTCAATTATTTTTTTTTTTATTTTTTTTTTCTTCCATTTAATAACACATCGTATCCATTGCAAAAAAACGTTGACGTACATTCGTCTCCCTTTACCCCCTCCCCCCATTAATTATAAATAAAAAAAAACATTTTTTTTTTTTTTTTAACGTTTTAAAGTTTAATTTTATTAAACCGGACTTGGTTTTTTTTAAGTCGGTGGAAATGTTTTTTTTTTTTTTTCATCTTTCTCGACTTTAACTTGCTTATAAAAAAAAAAAAAACCTGATATGCGAGTAGAAAAAACCTGAAGAAGAAGTCAAACCCGCCATTAAATTATTATCATTATCATTATTTAAAATCTTAAAATGTAAAAAAAAAAAGGACGACGAAAAGAAAAAAAGTTTTTGTTTTTGAAAGAGGGGGGAAGGGAGGTAGGATAGAGGAGGGGAGGGGTAAACGCCGAATTGGAGTAAATTTAAAAATAAATTTTTTTTTGTTAATTTCTTTAGGGAATGAATGCAAATATGTCGTCGTCGTCGTCGTCTTTGGGGAAAAAATTCAAAATTTTTTTTTTTTAACATGGCGTACAAATAATATAATAAACGCGGTTTAAAGGGACCAACAACAACATTAAGAGACGTTGGAATTTTTTCTATTGTATCAAGGCCGTATATATAAAAATATGCCTCTCTAAAAACAAAAACCGGTTACTACTAATTTCTAATATATTTATCTTTCAGAAAAAAAAAAAAAAAAAACAAATTTAGCCTCGAGACGTATATACAATGTAACCAACTAAACTGACCATGATTGCAACATTCGAAATTTAAAATTTACTTTTTTTTTTTTATTTTCTCTATGACTTTAATAAATATGTCACGCGGAAGATAGAAAAAAAAAACCGGCTAATGTAAAAATCAAATTAAAAATAATAATAATTCCTCATCTCTTTTTAGAGGGGTTTTTTAATAATTATTAAACATTATTTAAAACCATTTTAAAAATCAAATCCTTACGTTAAAATAATAATAATAATAACGATTACGTTCAAAAAAAGAAAAGGGAAAAAAAACTACTTTGCGTCGTTCAAAAACGTTCCAACGTTCCAACGTTCCATAAACTTTCAAAAAACAAAAATGGCGGGCGGTTTCGCTTACGAAATACGCTTATACGTTTTCGTAAGATTTTTTTAAAGTAATTAAATATAAAAACTCACGTTAGCGATGCACTCCATGAAAACATTTTTTTGACTTTTTCATCAGATGGTTGTTGATTTGCATTAGACGTCATTTTGTTTTTTTTTCTTTCTTCGTTTTTCTTTCACCCAGATGATTTATATTATTATCCAACGGTTTAAATTTTTTTTTTTTTTTTTTTTTATTCGAAATCAAAATCGTGCACTAGTTGTTTTTTCTCGCCGACAAAAAAAAGCGAAAGCTTGTTTACAAGCCAAATGCATTTTATTATTTTTATCGGTCACTTCACTAAATATATCGATATTATTATTATTTATTAAAAATTTTGTTCATTATAATTATAATTTTTAATTTTCCAAAATGAGCCGTGTACGTACAAAGAGCTCAATTTTGTCACAAAATTTTCAAAACTGACTTTATTCACACAAAAAGGTATCACTTGTTCTCGAAGAATCGACGCGACGTCGTAAACTAAAATGATTCGAAAATGTATTTACAAACAACGCTCCTTTATAGTTTTCTATCGAGTTATCATAAAGAAAAAAAATTAAAATTTTATTTTTTCCATAAGTTAAACATAGGAAAACAATATCATTTATTTTTTTTAATTTAACCTTAGATGACATAAAAAAATTATATTAAATCAAACGAAAAATTAATCTTCTTACGTTGAATTATACAAAACTTACCTGTTGCTGCCTTCCGGTTTATTATTATTTCTTTAAAAAAACCCTTCGACGATATTATTTAATCAAACCAAAAGCTTTCTTATAAAATTTATAAATTAATTTCTCGTTTATTAATTTTTATAAAACTTGTTTAAACGAATTAAACGATACGGCAGACGCATTTTCTTAAAAGTATACAAATTTATAAAAAATAATTAAATGACTTATTTAACATATGACATTTTACAAAAAAAATATAATCTTTTTATAATAATCGCTGAATTTGTTATTTAAGAAAAGAAAGTGAAAACATTTGTGCAATAGAGACTTATAAATAAATAATTAAAAAAAAAAAAAAAAAAACAAATTTTGCAGAATGATTTTTGATATTCTAAAATGTCAGAAAAATTTTTATTTTATTTTATTAATTTTAATTAATTTTTAGTTTAACTTTTATCGTTTATAATTAATTAATAAAAAAACTTTTACATGGAAATTGAATGACAAGAAAAAATAAATAAATAAATAAATAAAATAAAATGAAATGACATGTTCATTTTTCAATTCGTCTATTTTCATAAGAAAAAAAAAATTAAATAATCGATTGATTATTAACTACTATTTTTTATTTTAAAAAAAATAATAATAATATTAAATTAATTATTTATTAGTCTTCTGCTTTAGTAAAATATATATACGCGAAAAATATAAATAAGTTTTTTTTTTTTTTTTTTCCAAAGACTGGAAACTCGAGTTAAATTAACATTAAAAAAAAAAAACCTGTACAACTACTAAAACTACAACAACGGAATAATTTTTAATCGGAAAAATATGGTAAATTATGTTAAGAGTTCAATTATTATCATTATTATTAATATTTTTTTAAAGTCACAAAGCAACCACAAACTTAAATTAAAAAAAAAAAAAGAAAAAAAATATTTAAATGTAAATTTTTTGCAAAAACACGTTTTTAACCGAAAATCATTTATTATTATCATTATTATTTTATAAATATTTACGAAAAATTTAAAATCTTGTTTTTAAGTTTTACAACAACAAAATATAAAATAAATTTTTCTCAAATTTACCTCTTTTTGTTTAAACAAATAAAAAAAAAAAACCAAAACGAATGAAGTAATTAAATTTTTTACCGTTTTTTTCTCCGAAAAATAAGTCATAGAGTAACATTTCCGGTTTTCATAAATTAATAAAAAGGTAAAAAAAACGATTTTCCATATCCGGTGTCCTATTAATTCCAACTCTTAAATTTTTCCTATTGAAAACTTTAAATATTAAAAATTTGATAGTAATTTAATAAAAATTTAAAATAATAAAATAAAACATAATTTTAAATAATATTAATAATAATAATAATAATAATTAATAGTTAATAAATAATATAATAATATTTCGAACGTTTCGAAAATAATAAAAAATTAATTAATTAATTAATTAATTATTAATAATGAGTGATTATTTATAATTAAAAAAAAAATTATAAATATATATATGTATAATATTTATAATAATAATTTGGTAACAATATATTAATTAATAATATATACATATATTATTAATTTATTAAAATAAATAAATAAACAAATAATAAATTTATAAATTATAAAAATAAAAAAAAGAAAGAAAAATTCATGAACACACACAATTTTTTTTTTTTTTTTTTTTTGTAAAAATTTCATTTCCTTCGTTTGTAATTATACAAATAAATAAATAAATAATAATAATAATAATATTTTAATTAATTATTATACATTAGATTATATAGGAAAAAAAATTTTTTATTTTTTTGGAATTATTCGACGTTTTATTTTATTTTTCACAGCAACTTTTTTTTTTTTCAAATATGGAATGATTAAAATGAATAATAAATATTTTTATATTATTTTAATTTTATTTAAAATAAAATAAATAAAAAAATTATTTGAGCAAAGGCAAGATTTAAAAAAAAATGGCGGTTTAAATGAAATAAATAAATTCAAACGAATAATTTTGTATTTTTCTTGCCAAACCGTACAAGTTCGGATGTAAAGCACAAAAATAATAATAATAATAATAATAATATTTTATTAAAAAGATAAAATTCATGTAATTAATAAATAAATAAATTAATTATATGTTTAATAATTACATAAATAATATATTGAAAAAAAAAAATTAATAATATCAAGAGTTTTCTTTTTTTTATATATGAATTTTCATCATTTTTTTTTTTTTTACACATTTTAAAAACTCTCGTAGATTTATTATTATTATTATTATTATTTTATAGATCAAGTTTTATAGTTTTTAATAAAATAATTAATATAAATAGGGATAAAAAAATAAAAATTATAATAAATATAATTTATTTTAAACGTTTCACACACACACACACACACACACACACAACACATTTTATCTATCGAACACTTTCTTTCCCTCTTTTTAATAATATATTATTATTATTATTATTATTATTTTAAATAAGCAACCCGTTTATAATTATACTAAGTATTTGTACTAATTTATTAAAATATTAAGGTTGACGTGCCTAATAAATAAATAAATAAAAAAACTGTCTGTCACTCTTAAAAATATATTTAATAGAATGAGCGACATTATCATCGATATGAAATATACATGTTTAATTTATTTTGGTCACTTTTTTTTTTATTCTTTTTAATCATTTAAATGTAGAAAAAAAAAGTAATAAATTTTGTATGTGTGGGCGTGTGTATGTGTGTAAATATGCATAAATAAAATTTTCTGTAACGTTTTTCTCTTTTAAAAGCCGACATTTTAACTATTAAACTTAATAGTTAAACTTAAATTTTTTTTCATTTCATTTACTTATAATTTTATTATTTTATAATAAAAATTTTTTCTTCGGTATAATTTTTTTTCAAATAATTAATTTACAATCGATTAACTCTAAATTTAATATTTAATAAAAATAAATTGTAATAATAATAATAATAATAATAATAATAATAATAATAAATAATTTTTGGGGCTGTGGTAAATCAAAATGGTTGAAATAAATAAATTAAATCTTTCGGTGAATTCCTTTCGTTTCAAACGCGGTCCATTCACTCACTCACTCGCACACGCACGCACGCACGCACACGCACGTGTGCGTGTGCGTGCGTTTTTATTTATTTCATAAATGTGATGAATGATTTGAGATGATTTTATAATACTTTTGCATCATGTCAGGTTGATCATTGATCCTTTTTAAAACTATTTTCAATTTTTTACATCTTTTTAATAAAGATCGACTACGCTTATTCAATCCTGTAATAAAATCAAAATTAAACTTTTTCCACCACCACCACCACAAAAAAAAAAAACTTGCACATAAGCTTTTTTTCAAAAAAAAAAAAATAGGAAATAGGGATTTGTAAACAGGATCAGTAAAACAGGAGAGTAATATAATAATTCAAAAAAAAAAAAAAAAAAAAAAAAAATGAAAGGAACATGACATGCAAAATAACTAAATAATTAAATATTTACTGACCACTTTTTAAAGTCAAATATCTCTCTCTTCTTTGGTTTCTGCCATATGAATAAACATGATTCCAAATTTTCTCTTTATCTTTTTCTTTATAAAACACTTTAAAATCCGTCTTTTTAAATTCTCTACTACCTTTTAACTTGGGATAACAACAATAATATTCAAAACATGATATATTTCTTTCAAATTTATCCAAAGTATTGTTTTTAATATGTTTTTCTAAAACTTTTGTTCCTAACAAA
>NW_002987009.1:10363-27882 GCF_000006295.1 Pediculus humanus corporis
TTTTAAAATGATATGTTTCGATGAAAATTAGTTCACCCCACTTTGCAAAACTTGTTTTTATAACTATCGAGTTAAATAATATGAAGAAGTAGAGTCCAAAGTGCAAAAAGATAAAAAATGATCTACATTTTGAAAAAAATTTTTAATTAATTTATTAAAAAATGTTTTTTTTTTTGTACACTCATTAAATGAAAAAGCTCAACACTTTAATGAGTAATATTTAAATTAACAGTCAGTTGCGAATAAAGCAAAAATTTTTTAATGATAGACTATTAGATAATTGTTTGGTTTTTGTTATAAAAATCGATAACAAATAATATAAAGTTAAGATTCTTACCTTGCACTCATCATTCGAATTCATTATTTTGGCAGAACAATTAGAATAGAAAATTGATTTTTCAATCTCATTATTTTTATCATAAAGGGTTGATGAAGATTTTTTTGAAATACTTGCTGAAAATAAAACAGTAAAAAAATAAATAAATTTGATTATTTGCTAGAATAAATATTTATTTCTCTTATTATATACTTACATTGAATTATTGGCGACCACCATTCTGACATATCGTTTTGAATGTGTACTCGATCACCTACAGAACATCTAACCATGAAAGGCATGTAGTGTTCTAATTCTATACTCCCCTGAATATTAAAATAAAAAAATATGTAAAAATAATAATTTTAATAAATATTTTTGTTTAAAAAAAAAAAAAAAAAAAAAAAAAAAAAGCAAACTTACCACAACCATTGAATTAAAATTTTGATATTTATCATTGGCAGGTAAAAATGGTGGCAATCCTAATGATGTTTTCATTTTCATTAGATAATTCAATAAATAACCTTAAAATTACAAAAAATAAAATAAAAAATTAAATAAAATTATACAAGTAAAAATTGTAAAACAGAACAAAAAAAAAAAAAAGCTTACATATTTGTTTAAAAAAAATTTACCCTATAATATTTTACATCAAGACAAATGTTCAAAATTTTTGACAAACATTTTTTCAGCAAAAAAAAAAAATCATTTTAATATATATCAAAAAAAAAACCGTTTTTTACATATCAAATATATTAAATACGTAATACATATTATTGATAATTTGTAGGACCGTCTGAAAGTAAAAAAAATAACAATAATAATAATGATAACTAATAAATTATATATGAGAAAAAAAAACTTTATGAAAATTAATTAAAAAATTTACTTTTACTTAAGAACAAACCAAGCCCTAATATAACGGCTGGTTAGTCTCTGAACTTTCCAATATATTAAAGAAATTTACTAGATTTTATGGAGAAAAAAAAAAAAAAAAAAAAAAAACAAAATCCGAGCAAAAAAATTCTCGTTTTTTACAAAAAATTACCTTTTTTTTGTTTTTTTTTTTTACAAAAGTTTTTAACTTTATGTAATACGATATGAAAGTATATAAAATAAATTTAGTTTTTTTGCGATTATTAAATATTCTTATAATACAGAGCTGCCACATGTAAAAAATTCCGCCATTTTAAAACAGGAAATAATCTTTTTGTTTGACCTTGGATTTTATTTAACGTATGCCACCCCTAATTTTAAAAATTTATTTTACATATTTTTCCAAAAAATATTAACTTAAAAGTAATAAAAGAACATTTTAACAATAATAATAATTCAATAAATGTAGATGAAAAACAGAATTTTCGTTTTCTTTTTTTTTTTATTGCGAGTAATAAAAAATAAACCATATGTTTAAAAAGAAATATTTATAACAAATTAATTTTTAATTATTTTTTTTTTTTTTCTTTTGGAAAAATTTTTAATAATGAATATTTAAAACATTTTTTTATTATTTATACCCTAAAAAGATTTCTATTTTATAAAAAATCATTTTGTAAAAATTTCCCGAAAGAAAATATCACGGAAAATGTACACAGATTAATATGATTTTTCCCATAAGAGAAACATCCATTTTTTTTTTTTGAAACAATAATAATTATTATTATTAAAACTAATTAATAATTAATTAATAATTCAGAATTGAATATCGATCCTCAAAGGATATGATTATAAATAATTAAATCAAAAAAAAAAAAATAATAATTTAACAATTTATTATTATTATTATTATTATTATGTAATAATAACACATGAATCAACAATAACTATGTAAAATTATTTAAAAAAAAAAAAAGCTAAAAAAAATTATTTAATTATTTTGTTATTTAAATAATAATAATTATTTTTTATTTATCGTTTGAGGAAGACTAATTAATTTATTTATTTATTAAAATTATTGCAAATTATCATAAATTTTTAAGTACTAATTTGTGTTTTTTACTCTTAAGCTGGTTTTTTTTTTGCTATCAATAAATACTACTACAATCAATTGTAAAGGCCAAATGTAAATTAATTATTATAATTTAAAACAAAAAAAATTGTAATTTAATTATTTACAAACAATTTATTTAATTTATTTTTCAATTTATTTTCCTTATATATAAATAAAATTTTGCTCTCTTTCTTTTTTAATTTTTGTTCACATCATATTTCATTATTATTATGTTTTTAAAACAAAATTATTATTATTATTATTAATATTGGTGTTAAAATTATTATCATTAAAAATATTTTTTTATAAAAATTAAATTGTTAAAAATTTAACTTGAGAAAAAGGTGGGGTTTGAAAATTTAATTAAAATAAATAATAACAAGCCAAAGCAAAAATAAATTTTCATTAAAAAGGAAAAATTTTATTTAATTTGAATTTAATTTAAATTTAAAAAAAAAAAAAAACAACAACAAATTAAAAAGTAATTTTTTTCTTTTTTTATGTATGATCATCATATAAATTTTATTAATAAAAATATAAAAAGGGAGTTAAAAATAAATTATTATTTAAAATTTTTTTTTTTTTTTTATAATTAAATTATTGCTGGCAAACTGCTTATGTAATTATTTTTAGCATTTTTTTCTTTTTCATGATTCATTTTAATGTAAAATTACATAAAATAGGAACAACAATTTTTATTAAAATAAATAAATTAACAAAAAAAAGACAATCCAGCACCCTGAGTTTACAAACACTATAATTATTGTAAATTATTTTTTTTTTAAACACCAGGAAATTATATATGTCGATAATACAAATTGCAAAATTTTTGTTTTTTTGTTTCGTTTAATTTTATGTTTTTAGGCACTGTCATTATTTTAACCTATTTTTATACATAATAATAATAATAATTAATTTCAACAATATAATGTGTTACTTAAATAAAAAAAATTAATAATAATAATAATGATTTTACACATATTTATACAAAATAATTTAAAAATTTAATATAAGCAAATAAAAAAATGCTTTTTACAATAAAAAATTAATTTAATTGTTTAAAATTTACCCTCCATTATTTTATCTATAATAAACTTTTTTTTTTCAACTTTTATTCATTCACAATTATTTATTTGTTAAATATAATAACATAAAAATGAGCTTTGATAATTGTAACGATAAAAAAACGACAGAAAAATTTGAATAATAGCAATAATATTTTTAAACAAATTAATTATTTCTTTTTTTTTGTTTTCATGGAATGAAAAATATTTATAAACATTCACTTATGTATATGTGTATTAAAATTTTTATTAAAGGGCAAAAAAAAAATACAATTATAAGATATTTCGATTTTGACTCGATTAGTTGTTTCATTACTGTGCTTTGGCAGCTTCCGTTTTTTTCCTTCTTTTTATTAAAAGTTGATTATTGCTATTGTCTAAATTTTTAATGTGTATTTGATCATAATCAACTCTCATTGTCGCCAAAGATCGAGTCATTTCTTCTTGTACTTCAGGCCAGTGATCCTCACCTTCTTTAAGCATTCTGTTTGTATGTAATGGAGTTTGAGGTACTTCTGTATATTGCGCAATCCATTTATTTTTCATAATTTCTTCGATGGTTGGTCTTTTGACAGGATCAATGGTAAGCATTTTTTTAATAAGGTCTTTAGCATCTTGACTAACAGACTTCCATTCTGGACTTGGAAAATCGAATTGACCGGTTCTAATTCTTTTTTTCATTCCAGGAGATATTGCAAGGCCGTGATTACTGTAAAATGGTGGAAAACCACACAATAATATGTACATGATGACACCCAGGGACCAAATATCACAACTTTTATCATATTTTTCTGGACCTAAAACTTCAGGAGCAACATAATAAGGTGTATAACATGGTGTTTGTAGTGTATCTTTTGTAAATGTTTCCTTAGCGAAACCAAAGTCTGTGAGTTTTAAAATTCCTGATGAACTTTTATGAGAATACAACAAATTTTCCGGTTTTAAATCTCTATGAGCTATATTCATATCATGTAAATATTTAACGGCAGAACAAATTTCTCTCATTATTTGAGCAGCTTCTCTTTCGGTGAACGCACCATCTTGCTTATCCTGTATTCGTTGAAATAATTCCCCGCCTTCCATACATTCCATTACAACTAGTAAACACTTGTTCCCACTGTAGGTGTTTTCATAAACATCAATAATATTAACTATGTGACGATGACCACTCGCTTTCCAATGCAATTCAACTTCTCTTCTAGCTTTAACATTATCGTGAAGGACTTTGAGTGCAAATTTTTCTTTTGAAATTTTGCTACAACATTCTACAACTTTTCCACTAATTCCTAAACCAAGAACATTATTAGATATTTCATAATCGTTGATTATAGGCGTAGATTTTGGAGATTTTTTAAAAAAAGTATTATCTCCCATTTCAAATGATTATATTTATAATTGATTAAAACACTAATACTAAAAACTAAATGAAATATTACTGAAAAATATTATTAAAGTCTTTTAAAAAATATTAAAACTCTTAAATAAATAAATGATAAAACTACATTAGGTTAGTCATAGAGTAAAAAACTATTTTTAAAATATAATATAAATTTTAAGTTGGTAAAACTTAAATTCAAATTGTTCGAAATTTTTAACTTTGTGTTCTTAAAAAAAATGATAAATTTTATTGCTTTTTCATTTTAAAAATTTGTATTAGATCTAAATGAATTTAAAAGGCTAAAGTACGGTTATGTGAAAAACATTAAAAGAATAAAATAATAATAATAAACAATAATACTATTTAATATTGTTTTTTTAAAAATTGTATTAAGCAAAAAAATATACATATATGAAAAACACTAACTACAAAATTAATTTTAAATATATATTTTAAAAAACACTGTCGTACAGTATGGAAATCTAGAATAATCCATGAATAACTTTATCTTCAGTTAAATCCATATCGTAAATGCACGGCCTTGTGGGCAATCCAGGCATTTTAGAAATTTCACCGACTATGGGAATTATAAAACCTGCTCCAACCGAAGCCGTAACATCGTTTATTTCCAACACATATCCAGTGGGAGCTCCTTTTATAGCTGGATCTCCTGTAATGGACAAAGCAGTCTTTGCCATGCACATGGGAAACACACCGTATCCTTTTTTAGAGTATTCTTTTAATTTTTCAACGACCTTTGGGCTCATTTTTACCGAACCTGCACCATACACATTTTTGGCAATACAATTTATTTTATCTTCTAATGATAGATTGAGGTCGTACAAGAAATGAAAATTAGGTGGTTGAGAACAAGCTTTTTGTACAGCATCGGCCAATTCTGTGGCTCCAGCTCCTCCGTAAGCCCAATGAGAACATTTAACGGCATCGAAAGCTCCATTTTGAATACAAAAATTTTTCACCAAAGCAATTTCATTTTCCGTATCCGTTGCAAATGAATTAATGGCAACTACGACTGGCACTCCGAACAATCTGGCATTGTCTATGTGTCTTTTCAAATTCACGAGACCCTTTTCGAGAAGTTCCAAGTTTTCTTCTACGTATTCCTTTTTAAGTGGGGCTCCGGAAGTAACCGTTGGGCCTCCACCATGCATTTTTAACGCTCTTACTGTGGCAACTAAAACCACAGCATTTGGAACTAGTCCAGATGATCTGCATTTAATGTCAAAAAATTTTTCCATGCCAATATCAGATCCAAAACCAGCTTCTGTAACAACGAATCCATCGGGTCCCACCAGCTTTAATGCAATCAAATCTGCTATAACTGAAGAACATCCGTGTGCAATGTTTGCAAAAGGTCCCGCATGAATTATCACAGGTGTACCTTCCAAGCTTTGCATTAAATTTGGATCCATCGCATCCTTAAGCAGAATTGCCATACCTCCTGTTGCACCTAAATCATCAGCTGTAACCTCGTTTCCGAATTTGTCGTTTCCAATTACTATTTTTTCTAATCTTTTCTTCATATCATTTAAATCTTTAGCCAAAGCCAATATCGCCATTACTTCACTCGCAACGGAAATATCAAAACCAGTTTCTCGAGTCATATTCTTCTCTGTCGCCGACTGTCCTATTGTGATTTTTCTCAAAAAGCGATCATTCGTATCTATGACTCTACGCCAGGTAATTGTGGTCGGATCGATATTTAGCCTTACGAATTTGCTCACTTCTTCCGGTGTCAATGAGTCTGGATCTGTTTTTTGAATTTTAAGTCTTGCCAATCTCCGTAGCTGAACTTCTGAAAACTTACGATGGCCTTTTATCAATGGTACCAATCGATTGTATAATGCTTCGTCTGTTTGAGTGGCTTCATGAAATATACGAGCATCAATTTGAGCAGCTAAAAGATTATTAGCTGCCGTAACGGCATGGATGTCTCCGGTCAAGTGTAAATTCATTTCTTCCATTGGTATAACTTGAGAATAACCTCCACCAGCAGCTCCTCCTTTTATTCCAAACGTAGGACCTTGAGATGGTTGCCTTATGGTCGCGATGGCATTTTTACCTTTGTGTGCCGCCAAAGCTTGCACCAATCCTAAAGTTGTCGTGCTTTTACCTTCGCCAAGAGGAGTCGGTGTAATACCAGCAACTACTACCAATTTTCCTGATTTTTGATTTTGTAACCGATTTAAAACAGACGTACTAATTTTTGCTTTTTTCGATCCGTATGGCAAAACTTCATTCGGTTGTAATCCAATTTCTTCTGCCAATAGTGTAATATCTTTGGGTTCTTGTGCTCTTGAAATTTCAATATCAGACGGAACTTGTTCTTTTAATTTTAAACTTAACGGTCTGAGATTCCAAGACGTATTCAATATTTTATCAACAGCTCTTTCAGCCGATATGACAGTATTCGTCATCAACATGGCTACGGTCATGGGACCAACTCCGCCAGGTACGGGAGTTATATAGGATGCAATTTCTTTAGCTTCGTTAAAATCAACATCACCGACTAATCTTTGTCCAGTTTTTTTCGTGGGATCCGGTATAGCATTGATTCCACAATCAACAACGACAGCACCGGGTTTTATCCAACTTCCTTTTACAAATTCCGGTTTTCCAATTCCGACGACTAAAATATCAGCCGTGGCGCATATTTTATCAATGTTTCTAGTTCTCGAATGGCAAACGGTCACGGTTGCATTATGCCATTTTAAAAGTTCTGAAGCAGGGGTACCGACAATTTTACTCCTTCCCAAAACGACTGCATTTGCTCCGGCCATGGGAACCCCAGATCTTTTTATCAATTCGATGCAACCGTTCGGCGTGCACGGTATAAAACCCGACATGTCTCCTATGGAAACCCTTCCTTCGTTGATCGTATTCAAACCGTCGACATCCTTCGATGGTAAAACATAATCGGTGATTAAATGAGAATCAATTTTATTATCGGAATCCAATGGCATTTGTACTATAATACCATGAATTCCTGGATCGTTGTTGAGTTTTTGTAAAACCGATAACAATTCTCCTTCGGTTGTAGATTTTGGTAATTTAACATGATCAGGTTTCATACCGATTTCCAAAGCTGCTTTTATCTATAAAAGAATAAATAACGAATCATTATAAAATTTAAATAAAAAATTTCTTAATCGTTTGTGCATAAAAAAAACCTTAAGAAATTTTGAGTATTTAAAAAATTAAATATTTTCACACGATTAATAATAATAATAATAATAATAATAATTAAATTTAAGGACTTTTGAAGATCACGAACCGAAATTAGAAGAAGAAAAATTTCTTTTTTTTATTTATTATTTAACAATTATCACGGTTTTAAATTGATAAAGAATTGATTGTTAACCTATGACATTTTTAAACTATATATAAACCGTTAAACTTTTTTTTTTTTTTTTTTATAATTCGAATCGAAATTTTTTTTTTTTCATTCACTCATTATTATTATTATTATAAATTTTAAATATTTTATATACCTGCAACACAAAAATTTAGTTTAAAATATAAAAAAAAAAAAATGTTTGTTAATTTACCTTCATTCTTATATAAACATTTGAATCTTCTCGTCCTCCCACTTGCACGATAGCCAATCCAGGTACAAAACCAGGAATTTTTTCTTTTAGTTTTTCCACTCTTACGGTTAATTCGTTTCTTATTTCTTTTGATACTTCATTTCCCGACAGTAAAATCCCACGAACTTTTGGCAATTCCATTTTTTACATAAAACAAACAAACAAACAATCAATAAATATAAACAAAACACAAAACCGTTTTTTTTTTTAAAATTAAATAAAAATTTTTTTTTTTTTTATTATAAAATTCGTTTGTATTTTAAATTTTGTTGTTTGTTGTAATCTTTTGTTGTTCTGTTCGGAAAATGTTTGATTAAAAACGGTTTTATTCAAGTTATGACGTTTAATTAAATAAAAAAGGATGACCAAAAAGTTTGTCGCCTTTTTTATAAATAAATCAAATTTTTTTTTTTTTTTTTATAATTAATTTAAAATTTGATTTATTTATTTATTTATCGATAAAAATTTAAATTTTAAACGATTAATAATAATAATAATAATAATATTTAAAAAGGAAAAATAAATAAATTATGATCATGTTAATACAATCATAATTTTTTTTTTTCCCCTTCATTTTTTCTTAAATTATTATTATTATTATTATTAAATCGAAATATTTAATTTCGATAAATTCTACAAAATAATAATAATAATGATAATAAGTTAAATTTAAACTTTACATTCGACAATAAATAATTTGTAGGTTTTTATCACAAAAATGATAACCTTAAAATTTTAGTTTATAACATTTAGGAGGTGCGTTCAATAAGTTTCCCTCGATATTTATTTTCTAACAAAACAACAAACAAACATTTTATGTTATCAAACATTTTGTTGTTTTGTTTTGTTTTGTTTTTTATACATAAATTATAAAATCAATTTCGAACAAATGTTTTTACGATTTTTCAAATGATGATGTCACCGCATAATAATTAGTTTGTTAATAATAATAATAATAATGTTAAAATATTGTTAATGGTGGTGGTGTTAATGATATGATAAAATTAAAAAAAAAAAAAATTTAAAAAAACAAAACAAGGTGTATTAATAACGAATAAATAAATACAATTTATTATTATTATCGTTTTTTTCTTCTGGTTAATGACGACTTTTAATTATTTAAAAAAAATAAAATAAATTGAATACATATTTTTAAAAAAAAAACATAAAACTTATTAAACATTATTATTATTATTATTGTACATAAAAAAAAAAACAAATAATTACAACGATATAGTCTATACCATATTCCACCATTTTAAAAAAATTAACTCGCACGTGTTATACACGTTACATAATCATATTTTGTTTTGATGTTGTTATTTTTAAATGAGTTATTATTATTATTATTATTATTATTATTATTATTATTATTATTATTATTATTATTATTATTATTATCATTACTTAACCGTACGTATTTAATAAAACGCACAAAATATTTATTTATTTTTTTTATATTAAAAACGCATTAAACGAGTCATTAATGATATAAACTAACGCAAAAAAAAAAAAAAAAACGTGATTGTTTTATTACTTTTATTATATAGCACGATGAATTTCTATAAATTTTATAGTCTTTATTATAGTCTATAAAATTAAAAGAAATTTTTTTGTTTTTATATGTGAAAAAAAAAAAAAAATTTTTTTACACGTTAACATGCATATAAAAAACCAGAGATACTCGACTCATTAATTTTTTTTTTTTTTTTTTTTTATTTGTTTAAAAACGTCTTTTCCCATCTTCTCACGTACCTTAACAGTGATTAATAATAATAATAATAATAATAATATTTAACGAGGAAAAAAAATATAAATCGTTTGCGTTTGTCGTTTTTTTTTTTTTACATATAATAGTCGTTAATGTTTCAACTCTCTATAAAAACTTTTTACCAATAGATATAACATTAAATTTGTTTAAATAATTTTTTTTTTTTTTTTTTAAATAATCAGCCTTATTTAAAATTTAATAAAAAAAATAGAAAAAAAATTATGTTATGACGACGGCTTTATGTACGCAGGGCCCTCCCACGCCTTCCAATAATGCCGGCCACATATATGTTTGTATTTGTTCGCTTTCTTGATTCGACGTGTGAAATCTAACGTGCATATCCTTTCGAAATTTTCTCTCTTCGTACTCCAATACGTAAGGAGGACACTGAAACATTTTATTATTATTATTATTATCATTTACAATATAAATATTCGTTTGAGAGAGAGAGAGAGAGAGAGAGAAATTTTTTTTTTTAACCTGATTAACGAGTCCCCATGCGAGTCTTACGGAATCTTTTACGTATTGATTTAATCCCGCGCAAGATTTTAAACATGGATAATCGTAAAGCGTCGCCCATATTTGATTCGATACGTCCTTTAAAAAAAAAATTTATAAAAAATGAAAAATTTCCATTAATTCCACTCGGAAAAATAACGACAGGAAAACTTACGTTGATACATTTCGTCAAATCGAATTTATCGATTGTTTTTCTTAAATATGTCGAAACGCTTTTTTCAAGTTCTTGAAATATTGAATCGTTTTCAACATGATGATGATGATTATTATTTTGTACGACGTTAACGGAATTAATATTTTTATTATTATTATTATTACTATTGCTACTGCTACTACTACTACTACTACCGTTCGACGTAGAATCCTTATTGATGGGACTTGGCAGATGTAAAATTCTTCTGATGTGATCTTTTTTTGTCGCTAATAAATTTTCAGCGCAACGAAATGACAACTGATCAAGTTCAAACAAACCGGAAATTGAGTTTTTGAAAAAAATTTTCCCCCAAACCCCCGTTCGACGAATTAATTTCGGTTAAATTCGAGTTCGTTTTGACAAATCAAGATCACATCCATGTTGAGAAGAAGGAGTAGCAAAAATCCCACGATGAAAATGAAAAAAGAATATCGAATCAATTAATAATAATAATAATTATCAATAAAAAATTGCAATAAAAGAAAAAGAAAAAATTAAAAAATAATCAACGGTCATCATTACGTCATCGTTATCGTCTGCTAACTCCACAAATTTTATTAATAATAACAATCATTATCATTATCGCTACCCGTTTTATATTAATAATGACCGTAAAATAATTTTTTTTTTCTTTTTTTTTCTTTTTTTGCGTTTTTTTTTTTAAATAAATAATTTCGTGACGTCATGGGAGTTTATTTATTGTTATTGATAACGAATCAAAGAGACAGTGATAGTAGAAGAACGAAAAGTGTACAAGTAGAAAAAATGAAAAGATAGATTGAAAATAGAAAGTTTTCCCTTTTTTTTTTTTAAATGTTATTCTAAGCACTTTCGAGTTTCGATTTATCGAACGTTTACGATATTAAAAAAAAAAAATTTTATTTAAGTTGTTGTTCTTGTCGAATCAAAAATAATAAAAACGGTTTTTATCGAAATTTAATAATAATAATAATAATAATAATAATCATCCTCTTAAAAAGAAACGAGAGAATCAATTTATTAACGTCGAGCGTATTATCTATCAGGTATATATTTACTTTTTGTACGTGCGTACGTGCGTGCTCACGTGTACGTGTACGTGTGTGTGTGTGTGTGTGCGTAAGTACGTGTAATAAAAAGTCTCTTTGTAAACACGTAAAAATTACCGTTATGGAGGATAAATTGAAAAAAAGAAATTTCTTTTTCGTTATCCTTACTTACTTAGTCGGGACAGTTAAAAAATAATTTTTTTTGTGTCGTTTTGAACGAACGTGAACGCCTAAAGTACAGTTTATAGATATTAAGATTTTGCCCTATCCAATAGAAAGAAACTACACTTAGGGTACAAATTAAAAAAAATTTTGTACCTTTTTTTTTTTCTATCACGTGATAATTACATTATTTTTCAGGTACTTTTTGAAAGAAATTCTTTCATCTTACGTATAAGTAATAAAATATGACTTATTTAAGTGTAGTTTCTAACAGATTGAAAATTTAACAGAATTTCACAAGAAACGAATTTTATCATTATTATTATTAATATTACCACTGGTATTATTTTTCTTACCACAATAACGGAGAATAATATTTTTGATTTTAATTCTGTCGCATTGTTCAATTGAGGAAGATTGTCTAATGCATCCAACGTATCAACTCTTGCTTGAGCGTATAAATTAGCAAAACAACGAACCAAACGTTCTCCCACTAATAATAATCCATTATCAGAAGGTGGTGGTTGCTGTTGCTGCTGCTGCTGCTGCATACCCGTCGATGATTCCAATCTGAAATTACAATTTTGAAAATTTTCCGGATCGTTCTTTGAACGAAAAAAATAATAATGATAATATTTCAAGTTTCTCACTTGGATTTGAGACGTTTTTCATTTTCTTGTAGGTTCAATATCATTCCATTTGCTCTCGCAAGATCGATTCTCAATTTTTCTAATTCGGCTCTAAGAACGGTCGTTTCTTGAACTTGCGGAGAAACTTGCATGGCTGCTCTCGAACTACATCCTTGACAAGATGGAATACTTTGATTCCACGATATTCCAGAAGCTTTACATTATTTATTTAAAAAAAGAGTTTTAATACATGTCCGTTTTAAAAAAAACTTTAAGATTGTAATATAATCGTACTTACTGGCACTTAATTTTTTATGTTTAAGTTGTCGTAATCTAACGGGTCCGTTTGTACTTGATCCTATACCGGAGGATGAACTACCGGATGATGAATCTTTATCGTCTCTAACTGGGCTTAAAGACGCTGTGAAATATTTACAAGGGATTATGTTAAACCGTAATTATTTATTTATTTAAAATAATTATTAATGTAACCATACGAAAAAGAAAATGGGGATTATTATTATTACCCGGAGGACTATCGGTTCCGGATGAATTGGTGTTGTTACCAGACGAAGAACTTAACTGATGATGTAAAAGTTCTACGGATGGTCTTAAACTATTTTTACTGCATGACCTGACTGTTAAAAAGTATAAAATTTATAATTAATGGCTTTCTTTTAAATAATTTTTTCCGATTGCGTTATTTTATTGTCGTACCTGATCTTGTCAAAAAATTATATCGTGCTCTTTTGCTCACGTATGGTGAATTGCCAGACATCATTATTGCAGAATCTGATTCGCTATGGTATCCAGATATGTCACTCGAATCCGCTTCGTCGTCTGCTACTTCTTTCATTAAATCCAATACCTTTTAAAATATACAAAAAATATTCATGACGTGAAAATACCTTTTTTTTTTTTTTTTCCAAATTTAGTTTTCGTTATACCTTTTCGCAACCGCTGGAAAATTTTATTAGTACCGGAGCAATGGCAGCATTGGGTTCAATAATATTTGCTTCTTTTTTTAATTGCGTAAATTGAAATAAAACTTCTTTGTCATATTCTATTCTACGCTGAAGAATTCCTAAAAAAAATTTTCACGAATGAATTTTTAATAAAAAAAAAAAAAAATTTAAATTTGTTGTTTTTGTAATTTCCGATGGGAAAAAGGTAATAATTACCCAAAAGTATATCCAATGAATGATTGCCTAAAGTTGGTTCGACAACATTCAACAAAGTTTTGTTTTTAATTAATCTTTCTTGTATTTCCGGTTGTTTCAACGAAAGCTGTCTCTGATGAGAAGCTTGAACCGGAGCTGGACCACGAATGGTGCTATTCATATCTTTTTTACCACTCGAAAGGCTGAGCTCTTCTAATTTTTGTAAGGCTCCTTTGTACGTTTCAACAACTCTTTGAAATTCGACCTGAAAAACGTTTTCCAAAAAAAATCAAAACGATGAACGTTCATTTTTTTTTTTTTTTTTTGATTTCGTGAGGTTGTTCACGATAAAACCGGATTCTATATCAAAAAATTAAATGTATTTTAATTCAAAACATTTTTTATGACCCTTCAGGTTTTGCACGCAATACGGAAGAAGATGTTATTAAAATAAATTATTGCAATTATTTTTGAAACAAACAAATAAAAATAAATGAAAAACGTGAAAGGCAAATTTTTAGTGAACCTTAAAAAATTTCGCACGATGTAATTCGATAAAATTAAAATTTTGAAAAAAAAATTATGCAGACGACGGAAATGAAAGGAAGGAAGGAGGTAAATTTAAAATTCCGATTCGGGAAAAAAAAAAAAAAAAAAAACATTGAGATCTTTTTCCGGTTTGTTAAAGTAACAAACAATTGTATCATGAGAAAAAATCTTTTATAATAAAAAAATTACTTAAGTTTTTTTTTTTTTTTTTATTCTTTTTCTTCTGCTTTTTTTTTTTTTGTTTCGAGTTTTAGTATTAAATGTGATGTAATTATTATTATTACCATCATCATCATCATCATTACCATCATGAGTATCATGAGAATTTTTTGAAATTAAAATTTATTCTTATTTGTTCAATTGTTTTTGTTTTTGTTATTGTTTTTATTTTTTATTTTTTGCACCGGTTCGACAAGCATTATTTAATGATGAATAATAATAATAATAATTAAAATTGTTAATAATTAAAAGAAAGTCGGTAAAATAATATTAAAGACTACGGAAAATAAAAAAAAAAAAAAAATGGAAGAGGAAATTCTTACCTTGAGAGCATCGTGAAGATTTGTTAACGTTTCGTCTGTCGTTCCTACCAGACCGTGTTGACCCAAACCTTCAATTGCTTTATCCAAACTTCTTTTTCTCGCTTGAACCATTTTTTTAAGTTTATGATCGGACAGTACAATCACCTGTAAATCATTCACGGAGTGTTTAGGATAACAAAAAAAAAACAAAAGAAATCGTGTGCTGGCTACAACCATATTGATTAATGAAAAAAAAAAAAATTTACCGAACAATGAAACAAAAAAAAAATTATTATGGACTTGATTAAATTTTGTTTTTTTTTACCTTCAATAATTTTTTACAACTGCAAACAAAAGGCCCACACAAATCCCACTTATCGGAATTTTTATCCAAATCCCCGGTTGAAAAAAATTTAACCATTTGCATGACAACCGCTTCGGGACGAAGTAATTTCATGCTAAAATTAAGGCCGTCCGATAGGAAAACTTTCGCGTAAAGAGCTTCCAATATCGATAAACTGTGAGGCATTGATTCGACGAAAAAATCGATGGGTAAATCGTTTAATATTACCTGAGAAAAATGCAACATGAGATGAGGAAACAAACAAACAAACAAACAAACGGAATTCGTTTATAAAAAATGAAAAAAAAAAAACTACAAACTTTAAACGTTCCGTGGCTTAGCCTATTTATGAAATTTGCAGCTTCTCGATATTGAAAATTTTCATAGAGTAAAATAATTCTTTTGACGGCGACTCTTGGTGACACGTCTGCTATCGTCATCGAACCGATTCGCGAATCAAGATCATCCGTATACGAACCTACAAAACGTTGAAAACAATAATAATAATAATTTTTTTTTTTTCAAAAGTTTGCCGAAAAAATAATTAATTTTATTAATTAATACCACGTAATTAATTTTTATTTTTTTTATTATCTGACGACTCAAAAAAAAACCGTAATATTTGTGGATTTAAAAATTCTATGAGTTAGCATATTATGTGTTTGAGTGAAAGGTATAACGAATATTTTAAAACCGGGATTAATTATATATATTTAAATTTTTTTTTTTTTTTCGGCATTTCTAACGATTTCAACTTTGAATCAATGACTTATTGAAAAAAAAAAAAAAACAGAAAAAAAAAAAGAAAACTAGCACTGATAAACGAGTTTTTAAACTCTCTGTGACTAAATAAATTTATTACCGAGAATTAACATGAAAGATATTTAATAAATAAAATCTTATATTAGATTACTCTTGTAAAAAAAAAAATTTTTTTTTTTTTTTTTTATTGTCAAACTTTTACAAAACGTGAACTTGTCGAATTAGTTTTTTTTTTTTTTTTAAATTTATTTATTTATTTATTTATTAAAAAAAATTTCAAGTGCGAATTTACCTGTACCTGACGAAAAACCTCCGACCCATCTCGATGCTTTCCATTGCATTTTTTGTACATTGTTTCTTTTGTTACTCCTTTCCGGTTTTATTCTTTCGCCACGTTCCAAAACGGAAAATCCAGAATCGCCAGAATTTGTCGATGCGAGCTATAAAAATTAAAAATTATTAAAAAAAAAAAAAATTATTTTCATTTATTTACAAGTTGCATCGCGTGGAATTGACACCGCAATAAAAGTAGTTTAGTAAATGGAAAACGGAAATGTCATTTCAAATATTAATTATTCTATGTTATTCTATTTAAAATTTTGTTTTGTAACTTTAGCAAATACCGGAAACGGAAATATAATTAAACGTGAATTTTTTCATCGAATGAAAAAAGTTTCGCGAATGCGACCACCAAAATGGCGTTCGAAAATTTTGCTAACCATGTGTTTGCCTCGTCATAAAATAAACTATATTTAATCCAAAACTAAATTTTACCCCCTCAACGCAATACAAGACATTTAGGAGCAGAAGAATTGTGTCGTGGCAGAAGGCAAAAAGCTCTTGATAGGGTAACACAAGGCAAGAACTTTTATATAATAAGCAGTAAGTTTTCAAATTAAATAGTTAAAATTTATTCTAGCACATTTGTGAATGAGTTCTATTATTAAGTAATTGTAATAATAATAATAATAATAATAATAATAATAAATAGAATATAGTTTTGGCCTCGTAGACTGGACGAAAGAAGAAATCACGCACCTAGATAGAAGGACAAGAAAAATATTAACCATGAATGGTGCGTTACATCCAAAAGCGGATGTGGATAGATTGTACGTCAGCAGGAAAGATGGAGGAAGAGGATTACGACAAATAGAAGCGGCATACCAGAATGCCATTATTGGAATGGGAAAATACATAGAATCCCATCAAGAGGACCCTATTTTAGCCCAAGTTATACATGCAGAAGAAAAAACTACAAAAAAAGGAGTTCTGAAAAGGGCAAAACAAATCGTCCAAGAAAATAAAGAAAATGAGATAATGGAAGAAGGGCAACTTGCAACTTATAATAGCAAAGCCCAATCTCAGAAGAAATTAAAAGGCAAATGGGAACAGAAAAAATTACATGGGCAATACCTAAAAAGAATAAATGCCGACGATATTAATAAGAAGAGCACGCACAATTGGCTACGACGTGGAAAACTTAAAATAGAAACAGAAGCGTTTATTACAGCGGCTCAAGATCAGGC
>NW_002987009.1:27902-59545 GCF_000006295.1 Pediculus humanus corporis
GGAAAGACTTTTAAATAATTAAATGAAAACAAAAAAAAAAAAAGTTTTGTGTGTTTTCGACATCATCAAACCTTTTCCTATGTTAATTATTATCAGGCTGAACTTTCGTTTTTTTTTATTTATTTAAATATCTATTATACAAAAAAGATTATTAATAAATACATAAATGAGCTTTTGTCAAACGTAATATATATTCGATTACGAATACATATATAATTTTTAAAAAAATGGAAAGTTATTTGCCATTTTTTTAGGTGTAAAACGTTTAATAATGGGAGGCTTGTTCATTTTAAAACAATTAATTACTAATTACACGATAAATATTACCATATTACCACACCCGAAAAGAAAAAAAAATAGTTTTCACCACCACTATAACGTAATTAACGATGAAAATTTCTTTTCGAATCGATTTTCCCGAATAAAACGTCTTTTTCGATACTTTCTAAAAAAAAAAAAAAAAAAAAAAATGAAGAGAAACCAAATTTACCAAAAAAAAAAAAAAGTTGACCTTTAAGACAAAAAAAACCGTATAAAATACTATCGTATTCCTATGGTGGTATTAATAATAATAATAATAATAATAATAATACTTCTTTTCTACAACAACAACATTTTCTTTCTTTCTTTCATTCTTTCTCTTCTAGAAAAATCGATAATTTATTTAGTCGGTTTAACAAGTGGCATTATTATTATTATTAATTTTTTAAATAAATAAATCGCGTTCGAAATTGAGCAATTTAGAAATCTTCTGCTATTTCGAAACGTTAAAAAAAAAAAAAGAAAAAAATTGTCAGATCACATTCAGAGAAGACATATTTCCATATTGAAAAAATTTTTTGTTGTCGTTGTCGTTGTTGTTGTTGTTGTTGTTTTTAATGTTAATCAATTTTCTTTTAATAAAATTTTTTTTTAATAGAATTAAAATTCAATAAGTGAATATATATACATAAGTTAAAAAAACATAAAATTAAAAAAATCGTAAAAAATTTAATAAATAAATATTATCGATAATATTAAGTCGTTTACCTGTTATAATAATAATAAATTTTTTTTTTTTTAAAAAAATGTCGAAACCGTTAATTACGTCAAAATTGTTTTTATTAAAAAAAAAAAAGGAACAACAACAACAACAACAACAAACGTGATATCTTAAACGTTTTTGAAATAACGTATTCTTTAATTTTTTTTAAATTTTAAAACGAAAAAAATTAAAAAATTCGACCGAAATTATTTCGTAAATGTACGACATGCACACGCGTAAAAAAAAAATTATTACGGGTAATAAAAAATATCGATTTTTTTTTTTTTTGTAGTAAATACCACGAAAATAATTTGAAATAAATTATCCTTCTCATACGAACAGTAATTATACCGTAATAATTACTTTTAAAAAAAATTCGGTTGGGCAAATTTAAGTAGACATTGATAAGTACATAACAGTTAAAAGTAGTTAATAACGAGATCATCATCATTATCATCATCTCATACGCATATTAACGCACAAATGTGTAATTTTTTTGTTTTTTTTTTCGAAGAAAGATTGCACGTGTCATAGGTCAATTTAAAAATTCGTGAATTTTCTTGTTTTTCCAGCGATTTTATCGACAAATTAAAAAAAGATTGAAAGAAAGTGTATTACAAGTCCTTATATTGTTATTATTATTATCATCATCGCGTCGTTTGTTTTACTTAAAACTTGTTCGTTTCTTTAAAAAAAAAAATATAACGATCGAGTTTTTTTTTTTTTTCTTACTCGTATTTCATTCAATATATATTAATAATAATAATAATGCGTAAGGATTTCGTGAGAAATGTAAAAGTTATTATTATTGGAATTTTAACGAGAGAAACAAAAAAAAAAAAAAAAAAAAAGATACCATTTTAAAAGAGAAAGTTAATATTTAATTGTTCGATCGAACAAACAGCAACAAATCAAAACAAAAAAATAAAATAATAATAATAATGCAAATGATTTATTTATTTACTTACTTATTTTTCCCTAAATTTATGTATTAATTGTTAAAACTTTTAACTTAAAAAATTATTCGTTCTATTATAATCAAAACTAATACTTGTAATGCCTTTCGTTCGACTACTGTACCCAATGATTACGTCAGCAAGTGTTCTATTCATTTTTTGAAATTTGTCGACGTTTTTCCCTCTCGTTTCCACCAATCAGAATCATCCGATTTTTTTTTTTTTAATTGTTGCGTTTTAATTGTTGGCGTCGGTCGTTCTTTTTTCTTTTAACCGTTTTTTTTCTTTTTTTTTTTGTGAAATTTATGTAATTTCGTGATTAACTTGTTTTTGAAAGGTTGAAAAACGGAAAGAAAATGTTTTACTTTTTACGTAATTAATGAAAAAAACACTAAATATTTGGCGGTATTCGAAGTTTTAAAAAAAAGCAAAAGGGGCATACTTTTAGTATAGTACTTTTTCGGTTTTTACTTTTTTTTTTTTCCTCTTTCGAAACCAAACCCGTTAAATACCTTTCTTACTATCATTATTATTCTATTTTTTTCGTTCGAATAACTTTACCGAATTTTTTTTTATTATCAGCATTAACCAAATTCAATCATGCAATATAATACATTCACAGTACGTGTTTCATAGCTCATTTCACTTTTTTTCTTAGCAAAAATTACTTTCGATATATATAACTGACCACAATTTTCTAGGGGCGTATTTACCGGCATTTGAAATTTTCTTTTTTTTAAATTTTATTTTATACGAAAAATAGGGTTAATAATTTTTTGTTTAAAACAATTCAAATTACCGTTGTTTTGTGCAAACATATTAATTAATTTTCTTTCCGTTTTGAAATAAATATTTGTGTGTTTGTCGCCGTCTACAACAAAACAAAAAGCGAGGTAAGAAATATTTATTTTCGAAAAAAAAATTAAAAAGTCGGTTTTTGGAACGTTAAAAGTTATCAAATCGTCACGTACGTTTGTTAAAACTAACAAACGCTTATCCTTTTTGGATTCCGAAACCGACGCCATCTTGTTTTTTTCAAGAGTTAATTTTTATCTGCGTAAGCAAAATGAAAGGAATGTCAGAGCAAAAAAATTTTTTCGTTACTCAGTAACACAAACTTAAAATTTCTTAAATTTATTTTAAATCGACAGAAAATTAAAATAAAATTTAAAAAAAAGAGTAGGAAACGGTTTAATTTACTAATTACTTAAAATTCATTGACCTCTCACATAAGTATAAATAAATTCGACGATGATGAAAAAAAAAAAAATGGTGGTGGTCAAAGGTAGATAAAAAAAAAATATTCTACCGTTATCTAATAAGAAAAATTAAAATTGATAAATTAAAAATTTTCATGCGTGTTAATTTAATAATAACGTGCGTAAAAAAAAAAAAAAAAAATATTAGTCGCAAACGAATGCTTGCGTGTAAAAAAAAAATTTTTTTCTTTTGTGATCGTCTCGTTGATAATTATCATTATGGCGATGTCATTTATCCATTGATTATTTTATTTTTATATAATACACAAGAGTAAAAAATGTTAAAACTTACCCTCGGTTTGCTTCCGGGTAAATTATAACCATTCCATGTTCGAGATCTCGAAGAATTAACACTTCCGTGATCCTCTTGAGTTAATGGCGGGGGTGGTAGCATAAGCATCGCATTATGAGTCCTACGAAGGATTTGTTGAGGATGCGGTTCGTAATATTTTTCGAGTCTGTTCATCATTTTTAATGTAAATCAAATTTCGATTTTTATTATTACGATTGATCGATCAACCGTTTCTTTCTAGAATAATGAGATAAGAATTTTTTTTTTTCCCAGATCACGTCCCTTTCACTCATTCATAATAATCCGCAATTGAAAATTTTTTTGATTTCTATAAAAAAGAAAAAAAATAATAATAATTTTTTCGTTTCGTAAGTGCTAAGTAATTTTAAATTGTGAGAAAATTTCGTATTGAAAATTTTATAAAAAATTATTAATTTAAATAAAAGTGTCAAAATTTTTTTTTTTTTTTTTTTTTGACACGACAAGTCAAGGTTCATTTATTTTTAATGAGTAATAATTATATGTGAGACGAGTTATTAAAAAAAAAAAAAAAAATGTTGTAAATCTTTAAAGAGAAACGACGTTATTGTTATCGTTAAAGTGATAACAATATGAATGTCGAAAACCACTCGTGCAAAATTTAAAAAAAAAAAATAAAAAAAAAAAAAATGTGCTGAGTATTGTTTTTTTTCTTTTTCATATTTAACTTAACGGTTTCGGTTAAATTTTTTTTTTTTTTTCTCACACCAAACCCGATTTCAGTTACAAAGATAAATTTTTAATTTGCATATTGTTTTCTTTAATAGTAATAATAATAATAATAAGCATGGCTGATATTCAGTCATTTAAGGATGGGGTAGAAATAATGTTGTGGAATAAATGTTGGAAAAAATCTGATAAAAACGAGATGAATCGTCATCATTATGACACTGATTGAATAATAATAATAATAATAATAATAATTCCTTATCCCGAGACAATAGTAAACGCATAAAAATTTTAATGATTAAATTTTACATAATAAAAAATCAATTGATTTTATCGGTATTTTAAAAAATTTCACGAATACCAAGCATCACGCACGATATAAGAAAAAAATTTACCAAAATAATAATAATAATAATAATGGAGTCATGAACCATTAATAAAAATTAAAAAAAAAAAAAAATTATAAACGGAAGTTAAATAACGAATCGAATGAAATTATACAATCGTTTGAATTTCCTTTACCACGCGTTCATAATCATAATCATCATCATCATCATTATTTTTTTTTTAATAATATGACGATTAACGAATAAATTTTTATTGAAACGAATTTTATTTTCGCAATAAAAATTATTATTATTATTATTATTATAACGGATTTTTGAAAATTAAAAATAATAATGATAATAATAATAATGGTAATAATAAACGACGGTTATGATAATGTTTTTTCTTTCGCAACCGTAAAAAAAAAAAAAAAAACTTTACGTGTGAATATTTTTCAACAACACAATTATTAAAAAAAAAAAAATAAACAAATTCCTAACTTAACTACTACCACGACCACCACCACCACCACTACTACTACTACCACGTTTTTATCAGTTAATGATATAACGATAATTGCGTTGGAATCTTTCATTGTTATTAATATTATTATTATTATATGATTTATCTCGTCATGATTCTCTTGTTTGTAATATTTACCGGTCGTAGATGGTTAATTTAAAAAAAAATAATAAAAATAACTTAATAACAACCGAAGAAAAACAACAACAACAACAACCATTTCAATTTTTTTTTTTTTGTTTATATATCGGAAAATAAATCTGTTTCTTTTTAATGGCGAACTACATATTTGACACACTCTCTCGTTTTTAAAATAAAATATTTAAATCGTGAATGAAATTATGCGTGTGCGCGTGAATTTGCTGCGTACCTTAACGTAAAACAGTCTAGGTAATAAATAAAATTGCCAACTAACTAACTAACTACCTTCGCCCTTGACGTTATTATTATTGTTATTGTTTTATACGCCATGATGGATGTACGTCGATTATTATTATTCACTATTTTTTTTTTTTCAGGATTGATTGCTCTCGTATTGGGATAAAATTTGAAAGGTATCATTTTGCTTGTCGTGGACATTCTAACATGTAAGTAAGTAAGTACCTGTACAATTTTTTTTCTTATTTTTTGCAACCTGTCGGACTTGTTTTTAACAAACAAACAAACAAAAACTTTCTATTCTATGTCGTCTGCACGTACAAAAAAAAAAAACAATTCGATAATTGAATTTTAATTGATCTTAATAAAAAAAAAAAAAATAAATTCACGTTTTTAGTTATGGGAAAATTAAACGAGACAATTATCGCGACGCGAAAAAATAATAATAATAATAATAATAATAGTAAATTAAATAATTATTACGGTAATGATTGCAATTTTTTTTTTTTTCGTCGGCTGGATGATAATTGAGGGGGGGGGGAGCGTTCATGTGTATAAAATTTAATTGGGTTCAAATTACAGTTTCGATGGTAGGGGTGGTGGTGGTGGTGCAAATGTCTTTTTGACAAGGATCGTAATTGAAGTAAAAAATATATTACGATAATCGTTTTCCTCCGTGTGTGTGTGCGTGACGTTTAAAACAAACAACCCAACAAACAGATTCCCACGAGTTTGTAATGAATCAAACAAACAAACAAACAAAAACGAGAAAAAAATAAACTTTTCGCGTATGCTACGGGTAGTGGAGAAAAAAAGAAAAAAAAATTAAATAACGGATGTTATTATTATTATTACTCCGCTATTTTTTTTTTTGAATGAGGTATACCGTCTGAGGGACACATACTGTCAACCATTTTTCTTTTTTGTTCGTAATTTCTGCGGGAGAAAAAATTATTTCCGAATTTAAAAAAAAAAAAAATCATTTTGCGGTTTTTTTTCTCCTTTAATTTTAAAATCGATATGAAAAAGTGTATGTAGAACCGCAAAAGTATTTTTTTCTACTCGGGAAAATTTATTTATTTATTTATTATTTTTTAATAAATTTATAAATAATAATAATAATGATAATAATAATTCATTTTAAAAATATATGCGGCGAGATAAAAATGGAGGATAATGGAAAGTAATGAAAGTTGTTAAGTTTTTTTTTTTTTTTTCATATTTGGATCAGCACAATTTCGATTTTTTTTTTTTTGCGGTTTTTAATATTATTATTATTATTATTTATGGCGAATCGAATGTCAAACGTTAAAAATTATCGTCGTAACGTATTAATTAAATTAATAAAAGAAATTTTTTTAAAAAAAAAACTTTTAGCCGCTAACCGTGCGAAAATATTTTTCAATTAGAAATTAAATAAAATGAGAAAACTACTTTTTAAAAAAATTACTCTTGACAATTTTATTTATTTATTTTTTTTTTTTTGTGGGACGATGAATATCCGTTTCGTGTTTGTTAGTTTGTTAATATCGATAATTTTCTAGACTTAAAAACTTTTTAAATTGTTCCCGTTTGTTTTGCGACAAAATGAAAATTATTTTATTTTTTGGGGGGACAAATGTAATTTTTATCTTACTTGCTGTCGTACGATTTTAAATTACGATTCCTTAAGAATCATCTTTAAGATTTTTTTAAAATTCTTACCTTTTTTTTATTGTACATTCCTTTTTTTCAATCGAGCAACCGTTAATAGTTTAAGTTTTTAATTAAAAAAAAAAAATCCGCGTTTAAAAATTGTTTGTTTCCCAAAAAAAACAAATCGAAAAAAATCACAAAAATCACTTAATCAAACATTTATTTATTAAATTCGTAAAGTTAGAGAAAGAAAAAAAAACAACAACATCCGCAGATTTCCAATTAATTAATTTAAAAAAAAAAAAAAAAAAAACATCCGCGCGTCGATTTCGCGAAAGAAAAAGTCTTAAGGAGACTCGAACGAGTTGATGGACTCCACCATGTCTTGAGCAGAACTGTAGGTACCACCTACGGATATTACAGAACTGGAGAAAACTCGTCTCGAATTCTTTTTTTTATTTTTTTCCTTTCTATACCAATACGCGCATAAAATCCACTACTACCACTACTACTACTACTACTACTACCACTACTCGATAATTTTGGACTCTTTAACACGCGTACGCGACGACCGGGTACCTCAGGTTTCTTTTTTTTCTCCACTTAATAAAAATATTCGAGAGCCCGAGAGGTTAAAATCTCGCTCTGATATACTTTATGTAATTAAACTAAATTTTTTTTTTTTTTTATAACGAATCCCTATTTCTAATATTGTCATCATTTTTTGTTTTGTTTTTGGTAAATTACATACTTCTTAACTCGCTATGTTTAGTTTTGTTTCTCTCTCTCTCACTCTCTCTCTATCTTTCTCTCGTTTTTGTTTGTTTTATGGGATGATTATGAAAACCCGAATTTTGTTCCCAATTAGGAATTGACGAAAAAACAAAAATGTAGTTTATGTTTAATATCTTACGCTCATCTTTACGGTGCATGTTTTTGTTCAAGTATGTAAAAATATTTAAATATACTTGAAAATATTACGATGAAGTCACACACACACGCGCACACACGCACAAAAGTTCATTCGGTTCGTTAATACTAAGTAAACAAATGACCTTTTGTGGAAAATTTTCCGGTCATTTACGGTCATGTTTCATTCATTTAAATTTAAAAAGAGAGAAATGGGTAAACGAGGATAGAGAGACACTAAAAAAAAATTTTTTTTTTTTTTGTGATCAATATTATTATTATTTACGAATAACACGTGGAGTCTGATTTAAAAAAAAAAAAAAACCGTAATGTTATTATCAATCGTTATCAGTTTGATGGAAGGTGATAAGATTTTTTTTCAGTGTTAAGGAAATATTCGTTTGCTCTTGTTTTTGCTTTTGCTCCTGCTGCTGTAGTCGAAGTAATTTTTTAAATTTTTTCTTCTCCCCAAATCTTTGATCGATCGATCGATCGATCGATCCATCGATCTAACGATAACAATACATTTACGCAATCTTTTTTTTTTTTTTCTTTCGTTTATAAAGATAATATATTACGCGGCGGAGGAGGGTTTTGGATAATGAGAATGGGAATCTTTTTTTTAAAAAAAAAAAAAAACTCGTAACAACTTTCTAGTTAAATTATTGTGAGAGATAAATCATTAAGCAAATCAAAGAGAAAAAAAAAACTTTTTCCCTTTTTTTTTTTTGTATAATTTCCATTGTTTTTTTTTTTTTTCAATTACGTTTGTATATAATTCCCACAATGAAAAAAAAATAAAATATGGCGGCGGCGGTGTTTCCTTAAAAAATTATTATTACGAAAACATTTTTAAGAATCGAACTTTTTTTTTTTTTTGTTTTTAATTAATAATTTATTCAAAGTAATCGAAAGTATGGGAAAATCGACATCGGAAAGTGATAATAATAATAATAATAAATTTTTTTTTTTTTTTTTTTATTAATTGTTTTTAATCGGTAAAAGTTAACGGGATGAGAATTTAGGAGGCGTTATTAACGTCCATTTGTTTTTTTTTATTTGTTTTTTTTTTAAATTTAATTTAACGAACGAATTTTAATTGTTTAACACTTTAAGACAAATGATAAGATAAAAATTTAAATTTAAATTGAAAATTGAAAAAACGTGCACGAATTTTCCTTTACAATCACGAGATTATCGTTTAATTTCTCATTAAAATAAAAATTTTTTTTTTTTTTTTTTTTATTTAATGACGGAAAAAATAAAAATAAAAATCGATTTAAAATAATAATAATAATATTTACGTAAAATCCGGATACTGGAGAGAAAGAGAGATAGAGTGAGAGAGAGAGAGAAAGAAAGAAAAATATTAAAAAGGAAAGGTCGTAAATTCTTTTTACCTTAAAAACATACACAGACACACGCACACACTTACCACATTATAGTGTGCCGAGTGAGTCACGTTTATTTTTCTATCTCTCTCACTCTCAAACGAGCACGAAAAAATAATAATAATATTGTCGCGTTAATTTTTTTTATTATTTTATTTTTTGTAAAATTTAAAAAAAAAAATAAATAAAAATTTGTGAGATTTTTTCACTTTCTTTCTCATCGGTCGACTTTTAAAATAATAAATGACGACGATTTGTGGCCACCACCATTCACGAATTATATATAAATTATCGATAAGTGTTATCATCGAGTGTAATTTACCCAAACACACACACACACACACAAATTGATTGGTAAAAAAATTTTTCTTTTTTTTTTTTTCTTTGTTCACAAAATACCAATCACTTAATAATAAATCCAGTCGCCATTGTATTTTCTATAATTTTCTAATAATTTTGTTGAAAAACAAAAAAAGTTAAACAATAATCAAATTTTTATTTATTTATTTATTTATTTTCTTAAATAATTGACGTCGTGGGTAGTTGTTGTAATAATTTAATTGGGCATATTAAACAAAAAAAAATGCAATAATTAAAATTAAAAATTTTATTTTAACGAGTGAAATAAAATTGAAAAAAAAAAAGAAGGGAAACGTTTGTTTAAATGCGTTTTGATTGTTTTTTGCAAATTCTTTCGTGGCAGTAGAGAGAGGGGGGGAGTACGACAAAGTGGTTATAAATAATAAATTACGACATTCATATCCGAGAATTTTTTTTTGCCACGTCAAGTTTTTTTTTTTTTTTTTTTTTTTTAGCTTTAACTTAAACATTTGCGGTGCGAAAAAAAATAATTTTTGTTGTTGTTTGTTTAAATCGGCTTAAGCTCTAATTAAAGTCAGTTAAATTAATTAAATGATTTTAATTAGATGTGAGGAGTGCGTGAGAGGAAAAAGGAAAAAGAAAAAAAAAAATTTAAAGAGTTCGATAAGAATTTTGTAAAGGAAACCGAAAAGTTAAATAAAAACTCTCTGATGATGGATGAGGATGTGATACGTGACCTATAACGATGGCGGTCGTTGGTCAGGTTATGGTCGTAAGGCTAAATGATCATTGCCGAATAAATAGATATATAATTTTATAGTTTGCAAAAGGCAAAAAAGTCAGAATACTAAAAAAAAAAAAAAACCAAACCTGACTCTGCCCCAGGGGTAGATTCTGGAGAGATATCAAAAACCCAAAAAAAATAATTTTTTTTTTTTAACCGAAAAAAATCTGTTTTAAACAGATAAAATTTTACCCAAATTTCGATGAAAAAAAGGATAATTTTTATGGAGTCGTGATAATAATAATAACTTTTCAAAGTTAAAACAAACAGTGAAAAAAGAAGATTACGATGAATTCGATGATATAAAAACAAACGTGGAAGTAATAATCGGAAAGGAAAAGAATTTTCAATTCAGTAAAACCAAAACAATGATCGAACAAAGCAAAAGAGGAAGAGAAAAAAAAAAAAAATTGATTTTATATAATACCGGAGGAAACCGAAAACAAAAACAAAAACAAACGGAAATTGTTGTTGTTGTAACAACCGATTGTTTGTTACCTGAAAGTTGTTGTAACGTTACATTTTGCGTTTAAATGAAATCGTTTAATTGTTTTCTTTTTTTTTTTTTTTGTTTGCGTTCATTAAACTTTGCTTTGAGAAAAATCAAACGGTTTAAACGTTTAGTTATGATTAATATCTTTGAGCAGACGACATTTTAACGGAGGAAAAACAATGCAAAATTAAACTCAATATAAATGGAGGAAAAGGACCAAACGACGACCTCGACGAAAAATTACTCGTTTGTTCTATTTATGTGATAGTAGTAATTGTATTACGTGCGTTACGATGATAATGATAATAATAATTATTATCATTATTATCATCATTAAATGAATACAATAAAAATTAATCCCGTTAATGTTAAAAGTTAATGAAAAAAAAAAAAAACAAAAAAATTATTATTATTATTATTTTTAAGAATGACACAAAAAAAAAGTTTTTTTTTTCCGTTATTAACATCAAAGAGTTTTTTTGCGACTTTTTTTTTCTTCTTTTAATTTAAAAAAAAATATATATATGTATATGTATTTTATTTAATTAAAATCTATTTCCGGTTGTAAATAATAGCGGATGTGATGACGATAATAATAATAATAATAATAATAATAATAATAATAATGATAATATTAATTTTTATTAAATAATACATATATCGAGCATTTTTTTTTTTTTTTTTCGAAGAAATTTACTCATTTTTTTAGTTAGAAATTGTCTAAACGAGTTTTAATCGAAACTTATTTATTAATAAAAATAAAAAGAGAGAGAGAAAGAGAGAAAGAGAGAGTAAATTGAGAGAGAACAAAACTACCAGATTTGGTTTTTGTGACCGCCTTTTAAATGTAAAAAAAAAATTATTTTGTAAAAAAATTATTATCGAAATTAAAATGTTTTTCCTTGACATTGAAGAAAATAAAAATAAAATAAAAAATAAATTAAACGATCATTAAAAACGCATGAAAAGAAAATAATAATAATAATAATATTAATTCGATTTTAATCGATAGGAGGAAAAACAGAAAAAAAAAACGAAAACGAAGGCGACATTTTTTTTTTTTTCACCTGTATCAGAAAGTAAATACTTTTGTAAAAGATTAAAATAAAAACAGGTGTAAGGTTAAGGTCAAGTATTTATTTTTCGATCAAGGTTTTTTTTACGAATCGTATAAATTGATCGATGTATCGATCCATCGATCGATCGATCGATCGAAAAACCGACAAGAACAAAAATTGGATTAAAGTAATTTTTTAAATATTAACGTCGGAAATTCGAGAATTTCCGACGAATATTACCCTCCGGGTAAGGATCAATCGAGAAGAGATTGGTCCTGAAAAATATAATGAAAGAAAGAAAGAAGAAGAAGAAGAAGGAGGAGGAGGAGGGGGAGGAAGAGGAGGAGGAAAAAAAAACTGCATTAAAAAAAATGTTGAACCCGGAGGTGAGGAAGAAACCTACTAACGAGAGCGAGTATCGGAATATAACAATAATACTATTGAACTTGAAATTTTTTTTTTTTTCTTTTCGTTTTTCTTTTAATGTTTATCATATAGTCGAAAAAAAAAAAAAAATACCCGGGAAGGGAGTATTGAGGTCAGTGACCGACTTCACACGTTAACAGCTGATTGTGAGCCTAATGGAGCATTTCAAACCCTGTTTTTATCATGTAGAAACTTGTTCTTTTTAAAATTCCACAATTCCACGATCGGAAACCGTCTTTCGTAGGAATTTCGAAAAAAAAAAAAAGTAATGATGATAATAATGATAATAATTTCCCTAAAGTTTTTCCGAATCACTGGAGAAAATGGCCGGCGACATCAGATTAAAAAAAAAAAAATTTTTTTTCCGACCGCGTGACTTATTAACTTACCCTAAAAAAATTTTTTAAATAATGGCAAATTATACCTCACGTGTAATTTTTTTTTTTTTTTTTTTTTCACGGTTTAATGGAGATAATAATAAACTGATTTATTTTTTCTCTTTCTGCTACCACGATCGTTTGTTTCGCCGCATTGATTATTCTTTTGTATTCTTTATTTATTTGCATATGCGGATTCAAATTTTCATTTTAATAAATTTTGAAAGGAGAGTATCGGTATTGATCAATGGATGGATGCGGTCGTCTTTTTTGCGGTTTTTTTTTTTTGGGGGGGGGGAAATAAAAAGTTCTGGTTTTTTACACGAGGGGAAAGAGAGAGAGAGAGAGAGAAAACGTCAATTTCGAAATTTTTCCGAGCCTTTCTTAACGTCTTCCCCTCCACGTTTTCATTTAGGAAAATTATAACAAAGACAATTTCGAAATGAGATTTTTTTTTTTTTTTTTTGGTTTCTAGAATATCGAACGTGTTTATTTTCAGGGTATTTTTACTTTCGAATTCGTTTCCCGTCAGTTTTTTTGTTAAACACTTTCAGACGGTATCAAGTACTAGTTTTAAAAAATTTTTACATCGTCATTTCCTTTGAAAACTTTTAATTTCGTGAAAATTTTTTTTAATTCGTCACGCCATCAATTACTTGTTGTTTGTTTCAAAGATAAATATTTAATTGTTGATGCCATAAAAAAAAAAAAAAAGTAGCCAATTATTAATCGACTGAAAGAAAAAATTCTTCTTCTTCTTCTTCTCGTTTACGTTGTGCCAGATATTCCGGTCTAAGACAAAAAAAGTACAAAAAAAAAAAAAACAAAAAAAAAAAAAAAACTTTTAGTTAAATCAAGGCTTTAAATTTTAATAAATAAATAAATAAATAATATCTGGTTTTTTTTAAGAAAAAAAAAAAAGGTGCCCACATTTTGCTTCAAGGTTTCTACCACGTGCCACATTAGCCATCTGATTGTCTACATTTCATTTGATTTAAAACGTTTCACGTACCTTGATTCCCTACATTTTCAAATTTATAACTTTTAAAACATTTTTTTTTTTTTTAATAATAATATATATGCCCGAAATTAATTTTTGATATCACAATCGAAAATTAAAAAAAAAAAAAAAAAATTCGAAACGTTTACAAACGATTATTCCCCCCCCCCTTCCCCCCAAAAAAAAGAAAAAAATTAAAAACTTTAAAAAAATATTTCGTGGGGTCTGAGATTTAATTATATTAAATTATGATGGTTTGTTTTTTGTTTTTGTTTACAATCGATTAATCGATTGATCGAAAAATTTATAAATGTTTGTTTATAAAAAAAAAAAGCAAAAGACAAAAAGAAAAAGAAATTTTTGATGTTAATAACGAAAAGACGCTCATTTGCATAATTAAAAAAAAAAAAGCACACAAGGCATCATCATCATCCATTGGCCAACACCATTTCATCTTCTGGTTCTTCTTTTTTTTTTTTTTTGTGGTTTCGATTATTAAACAGCCTCAGTATTAATTTTTTTTTTTTTTTTTTTAAAAAAAAATTTTATGCCTAAATCGTTATTTCAACTTCTTATAAGGAGGTCGATTCGGTCCTAAGGCGGCATTTCAAATTTGCTTTTTCTTTTTGTTTTTGCAACCTACATATAAATATAAATTTTTTTTTTTTTTTTATAAATAATAATAATAATAATAATAATAATGATTCTACTAGATTCGGAAGTAAAAAAAAAAATTAAATGCGGATTAAAAAATTTTTTTTTATAAATTTAGAAAGAGGGAATTGAGAGAGTCTGGTCGTCGTGGCATGCCACCACCCGGTGGTGGTACAAAAAAAAATTTACTTAAGGGCTTCCGTTATTCTGAAAATAATAAATTCACAAATTCCGGTCTTTAGTTATTTAAAAAAAATTAAATCGAATTTTTTTTTTTAGTTACCATCATTATTATTATTATTATTATTATTATTATTATTATTATTATTATTATTATTATATCGTTTGTTTGTCCGCACTCATCAAATGGTTATTTAAAAAAAAAATTTCAATTTAATTTGACACACACACACACATACGCGTTTTAATTCTCGAATTTATGTATCTTGTGTAAATAATTTATTTACGTAACGATTAAATAAATATCTATGTATTTATGTATATTATTTATGTAAGGTGTGTTTGTGTTGGATTCGATACATAAAAAATTTTTATATTAAAACATTAAAAAAAAAAAAAGATGACGGTTGTAATGTTTTTTTTTTTTTTTTCTCGTAAAAATTAAAATAATGTTACGTTTTATTACGTCAATTACAAAAATTATGGAAGTATACATTTGCTAAACATTACTCGAATTACATTAATATAAATATCATCATTATTAATATTTTTATATATATGTATGTTATTGAATATCAAATCCGAGAGAGAGAGAGAGAGAGAGAGGAGTTTTTCACGTCGTAAACAAAAGGTATTATGTTGAACGCAATGATGATGATGATGATGATTCCTTCTTTGTTTTAGAATGAGGTTTTGGTTCTGGAAACTCGTGGGTAACGCGAACGTGGGCAAAAGAACTTTTTTTTTTTTTTTCGAAAAAAGTTTAAGAGGTGTAACGGTCGCCCTTACGAATTAATGATAATTTCTTGCATTCAAATTAATTTTTTTTTTTTCGTACTTTTAGGTTAAGTGTTTGACTGGAGAAACCATTTTGGATTTATAATCAAAACTCCCTGGAATTTGACGTACGTAACTTCCTTCGCGAATTATCTGGAGATAAGGAATAAAAGGATATAACACCACATCACGTCAGTGGGGGTGAGTCTAATTAATTAAATTTAAATTAATCGCGATTTTTAATTTTTTACGTAACGATTCAAAAAAAAAAGAAAAAAAATACGTAATTAATAATTACTTATGTAAGGGGGAATGGAATCAATTAAAAATCAAACGTTTTAATTAACTTATTACCATGTAATCATTATTATTAATATTATTATTATTATTATATATTTAAACTTCGCACGCTTCAAGGTAAACTTTTCACGAAGATTTTACCATTTTGATTTTGTTGTTTTTATCTTATTAAGTTTTGTCGTGGGATTAATTTGCCCCCTTTTTTTTTTTTTTTTTATCATCTTACACGACGTGTATGAATTGATGGGTTTCTTTCCTCTTTTTTTTTTTTTTTTTTTTAAATAATAATAATTATTATTATTATAAACAGAATAAGAATAAAAATTATGTAAAGTAAGCAAGTTCATATTTAAAAAAAAGGAATTTTAACTGCGTTCACATGTAATAAAAACTCTCATTATTTATTTAAAAAAAAATGTGAACTTAAAAAATTAAAAAAAGACTTGGTAGTTTTTAAGGTATTTGCCAAATAAGATCTCAACCGTGATGAGTACCTAATAATAATAATAATAGGTTCGGTCGTTAAAACCTCCTCTTCTTCTGTTTTTTCTTCCTCCACGTTAATTCCAAAATCCACCCACATTTTAAAACTTAAATCGAAATGAAAACAATCGAAAATGATTGTTGGGGGGTGGGTTGGGTGGGGAGGGGGGGTTTCATTTTTTTCCTGTTTAATTAAAATTTTATAAAATTATTTTTGTTCGTTTTGGGTGGGTAGTTGTCGGCTGAATAAAAAATTAAAAAATCCGGTAAAAAAAAAAAAAATTTTTAGTACGCACATCCGTAATAAATTTCGTATGGGTTTCGTTAAAAAAAAAAACAAGATGGAGGAAAATTAATAAATATTTAAATTTTTTAACCCGAACGTTTAAAAATAAAAATACTTATTAATTACGTAATTTTTTAACGGTTATTAATGATATTAATTGATAAACGTAATTTTTTTTTATTATTTTTTTTTTAAATGCTGACTGTAACGATTATTGACTTTTTTTTTTCTTTTTTTATTGACCATTTAATTACTTTGTAACGATTGATACTAATAATAATAATAATGATAATGGGAGAGAATGAATGAATGGTAGGTAAATTGTACATGAATTTTTTATTTAGTTATGCGAGTTTAGTAAGACGACTTTGGTATTTCATTATACTTAACCACCACACCTACCGTAGCCAGGTTTTTTTTTTTTTTTTTGCACCTGTGTGCTTCTTCTTTCCCACTTTTATTCTTACTCATCTTCATTCGAAGAATATATATATATAATTTTTAATGCATTCTTTGGTGGAAAGTTTTTTTTTTTAAATTGACGTTGATTTTTTTTTCGTTTAAAAAAAATGGCGACGAAGGAAAAATCAATAAAATTCAATCAGTATCTCGATAGTTTATTTAATTATTTATTTATTTATTTTTAATTTACTTAATTTATACATTTTGTGATTTAATTATAATCCGCCATTCATTTCTCCGACCGTTTCCACGTATTCGACTGCCGCTTCTCGTACTTTTTCCACATTTTCCGGAGTTCCGTGATTTTCTTCGAACGTTAAAAATTTTTTAAATAACGTTTTCATTTTTCTCGGACGTAAGCTTTGTGACGTTGCTCTTTCTAAAACTTGTCTGGAAACGTAAAAAAAAAAAAAAAAAATTCGTTCAAATAATTTTAGAAAAACGGGTTGTGTGTCATCGATGAAATTTTAGGTTTATCGTTGCCCTTCCTTTCGAAAAGGAAAAAAAAATGGCGCGCACTTAAATAATTTGCACGGACCATCAAAATTTTTTTTTTTACTTTTTTTCGTTTAAATTTTTCCTGGGCGTGCTCTTGAAATTTTGTAAATTTTTTTTTTTTTTATCTTTTTTGATCGATCAAGTTTTTATAATCCTCCGGGCGACTGTAATTTGTTTTTACGTACGAAAGGCGAGGCGTAATGTAAAAAATAATCTACATAGGTCTTATACGTCCAACTAACACAGTTTTTTTTACAACGAATGTAAATATGATTTATCGGCATGAAATTTCGGATGATTTATTTCTTTTGAAAAACAATTAAGTGAAAAAAAAAAAAAAAAACCAATTAAACTAGTCTATCGAACGATCGATCGATCGATCGATTGATTACCTTGCGAGATCGATGTGATTCGATTTGACTAACATGTCGACGTAGCAACTCCAAATGTCTACCCTCTTAGGAAACGATCCCAATATCGATTCGTATAACGTTTGAGCTCTTTCGGGACTTCCGTATTTATTTTCTAAATGAGCAAATTTCGAGAGAAGTAAAATATCTAAAAAAAAAAAAAACAAAAATTTCAATTTTGTTTTTCCTCTTGGTTTTCCTTTTTTTTGCTCTCTTTCTCCGACCGAGACACTCACGTTGTTTTTTATTTAATATCGTCAAAGCTCTTTGCAAAACAAATCTTGCCGATTCTATTTTTCCAACCGTGAAATATGCCAAACCGACGTCGTACCACAAATTTTCCACGTCTTTGTATTTCTTCAACATGAAATTACCCAACTTTTCCATTTCTTGATAATTATTCGTTTGTCCGTAAAGATTTAACATGTGAAGATGAATCTTGTAAGGGTCATTGTACTGTAAAGCCTCGGTTAAAATCTTATTCAGAGATTGCTACAACAACAACAACAAAATAATTTTGTTATTTTTTCAAAAAAATAAAAATATTAAAGACGATAAAGGAAAACTTTAAAAATAATTTTCTCGACGACTAACTTCACATCCGTAAAGATTTTCCAAATTTAAAAGCGCGATCCATATATTTAATTTTTCCTGTTCCTTTCGAAACGAAATGGCTTTTAAAGCTCTTCTCGCAACCGTTCTCGCCGCTTCTATTTCCGTGTTCTGAATGTGAAAGGCCATGTATTTCAACCAGGTAGCAGACGAATCCGGATTCGCCAATACGGAACGATCGAAATCGTCGATCGTTTCCGGTTCGCGATCCGGATCCATGAGTTTTTCTTCGATATATCGCAAACGTTGTTCTTCCGTTTTAGATTTTTCCAATTTTTCACTTTGAGTCAAACGTTTTCGTTTTTTCTTATTGTTTTTACTTTCGTCCTCCTGTAACGAAACACAAAAACGGTTAAACGTTAAACGAGTTGAATTTTTTATGTTATTTTTTAACGTTTCAAACGCACACCATTCTTACCTCTTCGTCAGAAGATGAGTCTTCTTCTTTCTTATTTAAAACAATTCCGGATAGTAGAGCTTTGTCTTTCAGAACTTCCCATTTAAATCCGACGTTGAAAGCGTTAGAATTGTTCATTTCCGTTTTGTTTCCTTTGTCGTCGTCGTCGTCGTCGTCACTTTCCGAACTCGAACTTATCGAAATTTTTTCCTCGTTGACGGTTTTTTTTTCTTTTCGAAAAGGATATGGGAAAGTTAGTTAATCGTTAAAATTTATTCGAATAATTTTTTTTTTTTTTTTTTTTAAATTTTAAATTTTAAATTTACTCACTCGATGGCTCGACTTTTTTTATTTCGTCATCAACTTCGGATTTGATATCAATGTCGTCGTATTCCAAATGGGGAACGGAATCGTTTAGCGTAGAAACAAAAACATCCGATTCGGCGTCAACCTCTTGTTTTATTTCCGGGACATAATCATCATCCCCAACGTGTCCATTGGGAAAACCATTTTGATGAGGGGCGTCAGTTTTACTTTTAATCTTCGACTCGATGATTTCCAAATCGTCCGAATCCGACGTTTTTTTTTTCTTTTCGTTCCGCTCAATTTTTTCGATTTCCAATTTTCTTTTCAACGATAAAATGGATTCTTTTAATTTTTGCGATGAGTTTTTCAAAAATAATTTTTCTTTTCTCGCAACGATTCGAGCATCCAAAGCCAGTAAAAATTTTGAATTTTTCCTGAAATTTTATAACGTTTTTTTAAATTTAAAAAAAGTAATAATAATAATAATAATAATAATATTTTGTGAGGTTTGCAAATGTTTAAATAATTGTAAAACATACGTGGTCACCCACACGACGACTTCTTCTCCCACAGAAAATGAACATTCTTTCAACATCAAATCGTTTACGTGTCTTTTCTGAGGCAAATAAGCAAATTTTCCAATTCCTTTTCCCTTGAGCTTAGCCACAATCACGTTTTCGTTACAATGTACGATTTTCGCATGTAATTTATCCCAATTCGGTTCGTAAACTTCTTTGACATTTTCTGAAAATCAACAACAACGACAGCAACAAATTAAAAAAAGTCAATTTATATAAAGTTTTTTTTTTTTTACACTGACGCAATTAAAAAACCAACTTTTTACTGATTTGAGAGCGTGAATGTAAATCATTTGCTCTGGACCATCGATCCAACAAATGTGACCTTTGACTTGATCATTTTTTTCAAATTTCCCCTCAACCAAACCCAAATCACCGTCTTCCGTTTTAACGATCGCATGTTTCGTACGTATTTCTTCAATTTTTCCGGTAACGAATCGACCAAATTCTGCGTTTTCACTGTAAGCGTTCAAATGCTTTTTCTGACGTTCTACTAATGTTTTCATTGTAAACAAATACGAATCCAAAAATTCCAAGCTGCTCTGTTGACGATAATAATAATAATAATAAATTACATTTTATACGATCGACACAAAACGAATCGAATTGAAAAAATTAAATAATTCTCACGTCGAAATCTTTATTCCACACGTCGGACACTCTGATGGAAACGTCCATTTTATGATCGACGATTTTCATAATTTTACCGTACAATAATTGATATTTATTTAATTTGAATTCTTTCGGAAAATCCTCACAAGTGACTCTGACGAAAAAATTCATTTCTCCCGGTATCAAATTGTGTAAAAATTTCCTATTTGTTTTCAGGCTCTGGTTCTTGTATAAAAACGGTAGGACGGAATTTACCGCGAGTAAAGATTTAAAATCTTCTTCCGTTTTGCCCTGAAACGATTGAGAATTTTTCCAAAAAAACATTCTGATATTTTTTTTCCCGACAAATTATTATTATTATTATTATTGTTATTTTTCGAACCTCGTAAAGACTTTGAAAAATTTCTAGTGTTCCCATTATTGGCAAACCATTTGTTTCCGATGCGAAAACGCAATAAGCGGAAAATTTTTCGTTGGGAAAATAAGTCGATAGCAAAGGAGTCGTTAAATTTTGATGAACGCTCAACAGTTGTTTGGGTAAATAACCTGTAACGGAGTTTGTTCGTCATCAAATTTAATATTTAAAAAAAAAAAAAATTTTCTTTCAGGTTCGAAAAGATACCTTGACAGGTTTTTTTCTTGTTGACTTGAACGTCTAAAAGAAAACCATTTTCCGTTTTGTTCACAACGGTTACGTTATATTTTTTGCCCACTTTTAAAAGATCACTTCCTTCGGTCGACGACAATAACGATAATAATAATTTATTTTCACTCGTTACATTTATCGGGCAACATTTTATCTGTAAACGTAATGATAAAATTGTTTGCGATTTTCTTGTCTCGATAAATAATAATAATAATAATTTAAGGCAAAATTTTTGAAATTTTTTTTTGGAAAACTCACGAGATGTCCTTCTGCGAAATACGTTTTAAGAGATCCTCCATCTAGGTGATTGGTAAACCTTTTCGGTAGGATACCTATTACGCCATTGAAAAATTTCACTATGAGTTTACCGTGTAAAACCCTACTGATCACTCCCAGGTAAAAATGATTTTTTTCGAAATTTAAATCCATTAATATATTTTTTTCTTTTATAAGAGAAGGTTTCATCGTCAAACGTACGAATTTGCTCTCGGGATTTATCTCCGTTACCTTGAGGGAGGAGAAAAAAAAAAAAAATTACTTTTCGATTTCAACCTTTTGGATTGAAATAATTTCCTCCATTTATAAATTTTTTTTTTTTTACCCTTGCAACCACTTGTTGTCCGACTTTAAATCTCAAACTTGGATTTTTCAAAGGAACGTCAGTCAAATCGTTGAAAGCAACAGTTCCCAATATTGATTGTCCTATTTTTAACTTAACGGAATATTTCGAAAAGGAAAGGATTTTTGCCGAAATTATTTCGCCACATTTTAAATCCGTTACCGAAAAATATTTTTCTTGTAGTGAAGCCCTGGAAAATATTATATGTAAAATGTGCACGTGCGATTTAAATTCAATATCCTACCACGTATGGAAAAAAATGAATGACGTACTTATCCGTTGCTCCTAGATATTGCCTTTTCATGTAATTTCGACTTCCTAATCGTATTTGAGGGATTTTTTTGTTGACGGGGTAAAGAGTTTCAATACTTTTATCATTTTCCAATATTTTTTTATTATTTTTCAATTTAGAAATGGGAATAAAACATCTCGCGACATTAATTCCCTTGACGATTTTAACCACCAAACCGCTCCTTCTGGCTTTTACGACCTGTAGTAATGCATTTACGTAAGAAAACTGAGGACAATTTAAAAAATGACGTAAAAATTAAAAGTAAATTACCTTTCCGCTGACAATATCTCCAAATTTAAAAGGCCATTCTATTTTTTTTTTAGGTAATACTTTAAAATAAAGAACGTTAACCAAAGGTTTTACATATAGCAACGTGGCAATATATTCTGTTCCCACGTTAACTTTCTCTAAATTTGGAAATTTCATAGGCAAATTATCTTCGTAAATGAATCCCTTTTTATTGACGTCATTACCATATTTGACTTCTACGCCATTAAGCAATACCTAAAATTTCGAATGAAAAATAAATAAAGTTCGATTATGACAAAAAATAAATAAATTAAAAATTAACTGACAATGTTTGTACCTTTGTAACGACAACTTGAAATTGAAATCCAGGTACTAGAAAGGACAATGATACTGAAGAGTTAAGTTTTATGTAAGCTTTTTCAAAATCTGTTTTTAATGTTGATAATTGTACTGAACAAGAACCTGGAGATTTGAGACAACTTATAACCGAACTTCTTATAATTTGACCAACTTTTAATTCGCCATCTTCTTTAACCTTAAATAATAATAATAATAACAAAAGGTTCGGTATCATTTTGTTTAAGGTGATGAACATTAATAAAATCAATTTTTTGTACCTTGTCAAACTTTAAAAATCCTAGAACTTTATCTATACCAAAATCAATAATGAAACCATGATCTTCTTTACTTTTGACATTTCCAGTTAAAATCAAATCTTTATCAATGGCATCATAAGACAAATTTGAATTTATCATTTTCGGATCGCTTGTAACCATTAATGATTTCGATTCTTCTGACACTGATAAGATTTTTACTGGTAAAATGTCACCAGGTTGAAAAATTTCAGTCAAACCTAAAACCTGATAATAATTAATTAAAAATAATTTAAATACTAACATTATAGGTTTGTGTGGAAATGAAAATTTTTTAAAAACATTTTTTACCTCGCTTTGTGAGCTCATGTTTTGTATTAAAGATGTGTAAAATTCTGAAACGTTCGGAATGGTTATGACTCCCCTTAAACTACCGGGAAGTGAAACGTTGACAATTTTATCAGACACATCGGAAACAATTCCTAAAAGTATCATACCCTCTTGAACAAGGGAAGCATTTAATTCTTCAACATATTTAACTTCTAAACTATTTGATTTTTTAAATATTTTAGGTTTTTTTTTCTTTTCATCGACTTCTTTCACCTTTTTATTTTTTTTTTTAATTTTACTCTTTGGTTTTTTGAATAGCTGAAAATTTTTAATTTAACGCAATGAGCACACCTAAATAGTTTATGTGAGACAATTGAAAAAAAAAAACAAAAAAAATTATGTATTTCTTACTGAAAAAGATGATGAATTTTTTCTCGATTTGTCAAATGCAATTTTATTTCCTCCTCTTGGAAATGATTTTTCTCTTCCATCCATTTTGTTTTAATTAATAGGGTTCCTATATTTTCATATACCAAACGCTAAAGTTTTGAAAAATTTAATAATAATAATAATAATAATAATAATATATGTAAAATTCAACACGTGCGTTGAAATTCACATAGGATCGACATTTAAAAAAAAATAATTATAAAATAACTAGGAATTAATCAAACGAAAAAATTTACCCACCTAAAAACTCATCGACCGAAATAATTTATTTCGCAATAAAAATCGATTTTTTCCCCCTAAAATAATAAAATATTTATAAAAAATTACGGTTGAGAGCTTTCAAACTTGAATCTAACGACGTCCATCTTGAACGTTAGCACTGTACGCCGCCATATTGAATTTTCTATAAAAAAGTTTCAAAGTGTAACATGTAATAAACTTTTATTAAAATTATTTTTTTTTTAATTATCGGAAATGAGTGTTAACCCTTTTTTAATTACGCGTTAACGTGTGTTTTTGATAAATAATAATAATAATAATAATTGTTATCTAACGATATTAGGGGAAAAAAATGCATTAAAAAAATCGAAATCGTAGTTAGTTTATTTATTATTATTATTATTATTATTATTATTAGTAAAATGGAAACGTTTGATTTCCCACAAATTTTTTTTGAATTTGAATTCGTGAAGATAGCAAGGAAATCGTGCGTGTGTGACATTTATGATTCAATGGTAATTCCTTTGAAAACGTACCAAGTCTGAGGGAAAAAAAAACCTGTACACAAGTTATATTTAAGTTCGTTACGTTGAGTTTATTATTAATGACATTTAAAAAAATTTATATTAGATTTTCATCATAATATAGGTGAGTGAATATAACCGTTGCGTAATGTTTTCTATATTTTAAATTTTGATTTTTTTTTTTTCTTAAATTCGTTTCTATTTATATATCGGAGTGAAAAATAATTTTTTTTTTTTTTTTTTTTTTTTTGTTCGCATTTTATTATTTGCTATCTCGTGTAACTGGTTTATTGTCTATTACACTCTCTACTTTACCTTAATGCCACATATATTTCAAATGAAAGTTACTGACTGTCATTATCAGGGGAAAAAAAAAAAAAAATTTTCTTATTTTACATTTTTAATTTTATCATCATTGTTATTATTATTATTTTGTCACATTCTAAAAATAAATCAAAAATATTATTTTGGCATTTATATAATCAGTGCATTAAATAAATTTATCAAAGTTTCTTGTAAAATAATAGTGAGTGATCGAATAAAATTTTTTATTTTTCTTATTGGTTATGTTTGCGATTGTGTATACACATATGCATATTATCAGCTGCTGTTATTATCACAATACAGTAATCAATTAATACTAAGCTAACTAATTTGTAATTTATTATTATTATTATTATTATTGTTTTTTTTTCGGTTTTGAAAAAAGTCATAAAGGAAAATTGTTTTTTTGTTTCGTTGTTGTCGTTGTTGTTCCCCAGTGACACATATATTTTTATTTTCAATTTTTTTCATTGTTGTTGTTGTTGTTGTTGTTGTTGTTGTGTGTGTGTGTGTGTGTGTGTGGTAAAAAAAGTTTAATTTCAACATTGAAACCAATGAGTATTATGTAAATTTTATTATTATTACATCATTCGCCAATATTGAGGAAAAAAAAGAAAAAAAATTGTTAATATTTGTTTTGAAAAGATATAAATAATTAATTTGTACCTTGTTTTGCAAAAGTTGTCTTTCGTTTTTCTTATAGGTACAAATTCACTTAATGGAAACATGTTAATTAAAAACAAATCGATTAAAATTTCCATTTGTAAAAATGAGAAAATGTTATTATTATTATTATTATAATAATCATTGATTTTTGCATTTATTTATTTATTATTATTATTATTATTTTTTAGTTCGTTTGTCAAATTTATGTTCTCTATGTTATTTTTTTATTAGTTTTTATCGATTTCACTGATTAATTTGATTTCATTATTATTTTATCATTCAAAAATTTTCATGTTGTTTGTTGTTGTTGTTGGTTGTTGTTGTTGTGTGTGATTTTTTAATTACATTTTTTATTTAAATGTTTATTGTAATGTGATTGAAAAGAAAAAAACTAATGTTGTGAAATTGTTTCGAATAATAATAATAATAATCAATTCAAAAAAAAAAAAAAATAATTGAAATTTAATTATTGGTTATTAATAATTTTTTTTTTTTTTGTGTTTTGTTAAAAATCAGGTGTTTTTCTCTCTCTCTCTTTCTCTTTTTCTCTCTTTCTCTCTCTCTCTCACTGTCAGTGTCGTCTTATAATATGTGACAAATGAAAAATAATTAATTGTTAGTTGAAGGAGGGAGGAGGGAGGAGGAGGAGGAGGAGGAGGGGAGAGCATTGAGCGATCACGTTTTCGTTAAATGGTAATAATAGATATATCAATGTAAAATGATATTGTCTTATTATTATTTCATCAAGTTCAGAGGTCACAACAATCGCTGACCAACATATGTAGAGTTAGCGAAGCAAATGTTTGCGATCCGTTGGTTTTTTTTTTCCGAGTTGCACGGGTGCGTTTATGAGTGCGTATATGAATGTACGTACGTGCGTACGCGAGTGTGTATGTGTTTATGCGTATGTGTGCGTGTGTGTGTGTAAATGTCCGTCGTTTGTACGATCGCGTTGGTAGATTTACGTAGTATCGCGTACGGGAAAAGGATTCCGATAAAACGGTTAGCAATAGCGAATCGATATTCTTTATATTTTTCTTGTTATTATTATTATTATTATTAATTTTTTATTGCATGATCAGTATCAGTTTAGTAACGGCGAACGTAACGCGACGTGTGTCAATCATTTGTAATTTATTTTATTTTATTTTAATTAATTATTTTCAATTTTTTTTTTTTTTTTTTTTTTTTACAATCACATATGTTCATTTCATTTATGGGGTATTAAGTTTTTTTTTTTTTTTTTTAGAAAAGTGAAGAATTTTCTATTATCCGTGAAAAGTTTTCATGTTTTTTTTTTTTTTTTTTAAATTGTGTACATTATTATTATTATTTTCACCTTCGAATTTTATTTATTTATTTTTTATTGCAAGTTAATGTCGTTAGGATATTGAACCGACGAACAATTGCTATATAATAAACCTTGATTTCAAAAAAAAAATATTTTTAATAAATAAATTTCACCTTCGATTATGTGAGCCTGTCGTCGTTGTTGTTGTGATTGTAGTAATACGATAACTACATATGGTTGTCGCGAATAAGAAAGGGAGAAGGGGAAGGGGGGGAAACAAAAAAAAATTTAATTATTCTTTTACTTATTAGGGTGGTAGAGAAAGGGATAGTGTTACGAATTATTTCCTCCATCCCCCTCCCCAAAAAACAATTATTTGGTTGTTTTTTTTTTTTTTTTTTTGATTAGGCCGTAAGTTAAGTAAAGAAAAAAAAAAGGGGAAAATTGTGATTTTATTCAAATACGAATTTTCTTTTTTCGCTTGTTTTTCCGCTCTTCGAGAAAAGAAAAGAAAAAATTTAATTTTCTTAGAAGAATAATATAATGTAATTTTTAATGAACTTGAACCAATTTATTAATATTGTAACGATGATGATGATGATGATGTTGTTGTTGTTGTATGAAAGTTTGTTGACGTAAAAAATTGTTGTCACGCCACCGCGTAATGATGGCAATCTATAAAATAATAATAATAATAATAATAATAATAAAAGATGCTTTTCATTCAAGTCTTTTAAATAATTCAAAATCGCCTTTTGACCGTGAGTTGAACAAAACGTTACGTAAAAAAAAAAAAAAAAATTTTTCTTTTCTGTTATTTTCCTTTTACGAGAATAAATGTGCGCGGGGGTTGGGGGTGGGGAGGCAGACAGGTTCGAAGAAAAGGCATACGTGAAAAACAAAAAAAAAGAAATCGTTTAGAAAGTTATAAAAAAAAAAATTGGCAAAAGAAACGAAAACTTTTGATTAGATAGTTTAAATTTTTAAAAAACAATATCGTTAATTAATCATCGTATTTATATTAAAAGTCAGTTGAATTTTTATCGGAAAATTTTTTTCGATTTTGTGGAAAAATGGTTAGAAAATAATAATGATAATAACGAACAAGTTTTATTATTTTTACATATATACGTTTTTTAATTAATTTTTCTAAGAGAGAATATTGTATAGAAAACGAGTTTTTTTTTTTTTTTTTTGCGAAGAACACGATACGTTTAATAGATTTATTTCGCTTTGATTTTCTATTGGCACGTCAATTCAATTCTTTATAATAATAAAATCGTGACGACGACGACGACGACGACGACACGACTTATTTTCATGTTTTGATTTTGTAAATAAAAAAAAATTTCTATGTACTACGTATTTATCAACGAAAAGGTGAAAGTCTGGATGGAAAATTCTTTAAACGAACGGAAATATAAAAAGGAAAAAAAAAAAAAACATTGTTTTGTTTACAACAACAACAACAAAATAATAATAATAATAATTTTTTTTTTGTCTTTGTGGTTTTCTTTTTTTTAAATGAAATTATCGTAGTAGGTTTTGCAGTAGGTTTCAGGTACGTCGTGTTTTTTCGGTTGTCAAAATAAAAAATAAAAAATGGCAAAAGGGTCCTTTTTTGGGGGGGGGGGCAAAATAAAATAGTTGTAATCGATTGTATGATGATATTAAATACGTACACGTTTGTACGTTTAACTTACGTAATCGGACGTTTTATTTATTTATTTAATTTTCGTGCTTTGCAAAAATTATTATTTTTTTTACAATACACGCGTGAGTTGAAAAATTAATACGAATATTATTATTATTATTATTATTATTATTATTATATAACTTTTGTTTTTCCCGTTTTGAATAAAAAAAAAAAAAATTTTCCGGTTATGATATGATATGCGTGTGCGTGTGCGTGCGTGTGTGGAATAAAATTTTTTTTTTTTTTTTAAAACTCTCCGCTTAATATGCCGTTAAGCTTCTAAAATCGGATAAAAGTTAGGATTAAAAAAAAAAAAAATCACCGAGGAGGTTTAGAAACAATTTAAAATCTGTTGTGGTCTCTTCTATAAATTTGTTTTAAAAAGTTTTAAACATTTTATTTTTTTTCTTCTTTTGTTTTGAAATGAAATATATTTACTGCGTGTATGATAGCTCTCCCCACCCGCCCCAACCCCCGGAAAATAAAAAATTTCGATTATTATTCGAGTACAAGTCGCCATATTCGTTTCGATTACATTCCTATTTGTTGTTTTTTTTTTTTCGAACACGATGCCTATCACCTGTCTACGCGTAATTCGTATCAATTTAATGGTCGAAATCGGTTTTTCGATAACCCTTTTAAAATCGTTCGTAATGGTTAACGCACGTAATAATTGAAAATTTTATTCATCCGTGTAAATAAAAGAAGAAAAAAAAATTACGCGTAAAAAATTTAATTGGGGGGAGGGAGGGGGGAGACATATGTCGAATCATCACGTTCGATCGACGGGAAATATTAATTTAAACGAATTACTTATTATCGATTTCTGATGATATTGTCTCGTTTTGTAAAATTTCTAGGTATTCACATGTGCAGTAGTAGTAGTGGTACCTGTAACTCATTAAAACCATGTTAATATTATTATTATTTTTTGTTAATTAATTAGCAATTTGATTTCCGGGCGAGGGTCGACAAAGGAGAAAAAAGAAAAGAAAAAAACCCGAAAGAAAATTTTCCTTAGTTTTTTTTCTCTTCAGGTTTAGGTATCTGTTTCGCATACATATTACGTAACGTGCTTGTAATGTCTTGGGTAGTCGAATAATAATAAAAATAATAAACGTAATAAAATTGCATAATTAATTCTTGAAACTTGTAATAATATAATTTAATGCCCATCATTATTATTATTATTATCATTATTATTATTATTATTATTATTATTATTATTATTATTATTATTATTATTATTATTATTATTAATATTGTCGTCATCGTCGCTATGTAACACTCGCTGTTTGATTCTGAGATTTGCTTGCCATTAAAAAAATTTAGTTTTTTCTTTTCGTTTCTCTCTCTCTCTCTCTCTCTCTCTCTCTCTCTCTCTCTCTCTCTCTCTCTCACTCAAGTTCATTAAAAACGAAATTATTTTTCATTGGTCAAGAGTAGGGTCAAGGAAACAAAGACCTTTGAATTTGTCGTTAAGACTTTTAACCATCCTTTAATTTATTTATGTATTCAATCAATGTGAAAAAAAAAAAAAAATTGATGTGACTGTATGCCAGCTGATTATTTAGGACAAAAGTAAAATTTATTATTATTATTATTATTATTATTATTTTTAGTTACGTAACGTTTTTAATGTTGTGTTAAACAACATTAAAGAAAAAGGTTAAAATTTTTGTTTGCGAATTTTTTTTTTTCTTCTGCTTTTTATCATTTTTATTCTTCGTAGATTTGATCGAGAAAATCTGTAATCGAGTTCGAGTTCGAGATTTTACACACGCACACACACACACGCACAGTTTCCCTGGTAAAGAAAAATGACGGAATATGATGAAATTTAATTGTAAAATCGAGAATCGTACAAGAACAAGGTTTTATATTTTCTATATATTTTCCCGTGTGCGTTCTTGAACTGAAATTATCAATCAATCAATCATTCTGTGATTGATTGAATCGACTAAATACTTTTGGCTTTTGGCTCGAAAGTGCGAGACAGGAAGGACCTTAAAAAAAAAAAAAAAAAAAAATTTTTTTTTTGGAAATGTGTAAGAGTCGAAGGGTTTGTGTGCGTGTGTGCGTGTGCGTTTGTATATGTTTTTGAATGCGTGCGAGACACGCACACACACGTGGTGAGAATTAATTCGTGTGTTTATTGTTATTATTATTATTAATTTTCTTTTAAACATTCTTGACACTTTTAATTACATTCGTCGAACGATCGATTTTAAAAAAATAATTTCCACGAAAAGTCTTATATTTCTTTTCGTAGAGAGATCGGGAGAGGGGAGGGTAGGGGAGGGGGAAAAGGTGAGGGAGGAGAAATTCGAATTGAACCTGTAATTTAAAAAAAAAAAAAAAAAAAAATGACGTCACGTTAAAATTTAAATTTGATTATTCCCCCATTTTGAATTGGGATTGTACGATGCGATCAAATTTTGATTTTTCTCATTTTATTTTTTTTTTATTTTTCCCCCTCCCCACATTTAGAAAATATTTAGGAAATAATAATAATAATAATATGTAAAAAAAAATTATAATTGTGTTTAAAGACTTTTTCTCCCTCCCTTTGTTTATTTAAAAAAAAAAACTTTGTGAAAATGGCTGGAGTTTTTGAATTCGTCATTTTTGGTCTCATTTTATATTGGTTCTTCAATACCCGGTGAGTTTTAAATTATTTTTTTACCGCTTATTGTGCGTTTTTTTTTTTTTTTTTTTTTTTTACCAGCATTCTATATGAGATATCACGAAAATATCGATCGATAATAAATTCCTTTTTCGATCCGTTATTGATTCGACCTTTACCAAAAAAACATTTAATGTAATTTTTAAATAACTTAATTTCACGGTTGTGTTGTATGAATTATTTAAAAAAGAAGATTTTTTTTGTTTTTTTGCTCGCGTTCGAACGTTTACACACGCTAAACTCTTGAATTGTGTCGATGGCCATTAATGAAAGTTTCAAACAAACAAAAAAGAAAATCGGGAAAATGGATTTTCCGTTCAAACGTCGACGGCGTGTTATCATCTATTTACGTGAAGTGTAAATTTTTTTTTTTTTTTTTTTGTTTTTTTTTAGCGCATCCAGTATGGTCGACGTATTGACAACGAGAGTGCAAGCCATGTACACAAATTGGGATCAAACTCCTGATTCGTCATCTAGTAAAAAAATATCGGCAAACACTCTTCGTAATTACGATCCAGAAGTTAAAAGGAGTAAATTTAAAGCTTTCAGTTCGGATGATATATTTAAAGTAGGTGAAAAAAAACAAAAAGCGGGGGAGGGGGGGGTGGAATTTTTTTTTTTTATAAATCGACAGTCAAGAAAA
>NW_002987009.1:59653-61557 GCF_000006295.1 Pediculus humanus corporis
ATAGACCTATCACGGGTTTGGCATGTAAAGCATGCACACCAAATAGCAAAGTAAGAAATTTGAACTCTTATTTTTTTTTGTCAGCCGAACGGATAAACGGATTTTGATAAGATTTACAAAAAAAAAAGAAAAAAAAAAAAAAAAGGAAAAAAAGGCTAGGATTATCCCTAAATGCGTATTTTTACAGTTCAAGACTCGCACGTTCGGGGTCATTTATTAACTAATAAATAGATAAGGGATAATTTTTTATTTTTTTTTACTTATGCAATTTTTTCCTACGCCTTTTAGAATAACTAAATAAAAAAAAAAAAAAAAAAAAATTGAAACGATTTTGGAAATAATCAACGTCAGTGGCGAATCTAAAAAGTCGTATGATCTTAAAAAAAAAAGGCTTAATTTTATTTTTACATTAAGGAGCGTCATTACCCCCTGCGACATTTTTTTTTTTTTTTTTTTTGTGAATGAATGTAAACGTTCAAAGGCTAGGAGCGATAATGAAATTATTATTATTATTATTATTATTAATGGTTTTTTTTTTTTTTTTTATAAATAGGAATTTTCTGTAGATTACGCTTCGAAAAGTTTACAAGTGAAAAACATATTGAAAACGGAAACGGAAAAATCAAGTTTTTTCCTAATCAGAACATTTTGTCACATTGTACACATTTGGGGTTTTAAAAAGTTTGAATTTCCACAAGTATACGATAAGGTACGATTTTATATTGATCGTTTTTGACTTTTTAGTGATTTTTCTAATCGGGGCTAATTTTCCCCCCCCCTGGTCAGGTTTTATCAAGCGTGGCCTTAAAGGGTGCGATCGGTGAAACAACACGTGATCTCTATCAGAACGAATATAGAAGCGAAAATAATGGAAACAACAATCAAAAAGATAAAAAGAGCGAAGAAGATGTTTATAATAAAATATATAAGGCACAAGAAGCGAGAGTGAAAAATATATTAATTATAATGAGATCGACATTGTCGGATTTACTTCTAAGGTTTTTATTATTATTATTATTATTATTATTATTATTATTATTAAAGTAAAACGACGAACGACCACGTGATTGATTTTTTTTCTTCTTCTTCTTCTCCATTTTAGAATCACTACTTGGGTCGTTTATAAATTATTTCCAAGATTTCTCAGTTCCGTTTGCCTTCATCCGTCACAGTTGAAAATGATACAAAAAGCAGCCAAAACAAATTTGCCACTCATATTCGTTCCCCTTCATCGGAGTCATTTGGATTACATTTTGATAACATTTGTTTTGCAAAACATAAATGTTAAATCTCCGCTCGTGGCAGCTGGCAACAATTTGAGAATACCTGTTTTCGGGTAAGATAATGCCTGACGATCGATTTAAAAATGGCGAACGATTCGCGTTTTGTTTGTTTTTAATACCTGATTTTTTTTTTTTTCTGCCTCAGGTGGTTGCTCAGGGGTTTGGGCGCGTTTTTCATAAAACGTCGAATTGATCCAAGCGCCGGAAAAAAAGACACGCTTTACAGAGCCGTGTTACACACGTACATGACAGAATGTTTACGAGCGGGTCATAACATTGAGTTTTACATAGAAGGTGGGAGGACGAGAACCGGAAAACCGTGCATGCCAAAAGGTAATTGACGATGACATTAATCGAGTCGGTCAGTCCTTGTTTTTAATTAATTTTTTTTTTTTTTTTTTTGCGGTTTTGTGATTTGAATTTTTTAATAAAAACGATCGAGGGGGGAGGGGGGAGGGGGGCAACATTGGATTCGTACGCGAATTGAATAAAAAACAAAAAAAATTTTTAAAGTCCAACGATTAGAAATTTTCTCGAGATTGTAGAAAAGAGTTTAATGAACAATCCTTTGGTTTTCTCTCTCTCTCTCTCTCTCAATCATAAATTAAAGCGAAAAAATTT